>NC_079193.1:335345035-335487535 GCF_029499605.1 Hyla sarda
AAGGGATTATAAACGTACTAATTTGGTTAAAAAGTTTGTGATTTTTTTTAAGCGCAACAATAATATAAAAGTATGTAATAATGGGTATCATTTTAATCATATTGACCCTCAGAATAAAGAACACATGTCATTTTTACCATAAATTGTACGGCGTAAAAACGAAACCTTCCAAAATTAGCAAAATTGCGTTTTTCGTTTTAATTTCCCCACGAAAATAGTGTTTTTTGGTTGCGCCATACATTTTATGATATAATGAGTGATGTCATTACAAAGGACAACTGGTCGCGCAAAAAAAAAGCCCTCATACTAGTCTGTGGATGAAAATATAAAAGAGTTATGATTTTTAGAAGGCGAGGAGGAAAAAATGAAAACGTAAAAATGTAATTGTCTGAGTCCTTAAGGCCAAAATGGGCTGAGTCCTTAAGGGGTTAAAGGGGTATTCCAGGCAAAAACTTTTTTTTATATATCAACTGGCTCCGGAAAGTTAAACAGATTTGTAAATTACTTCTATTAAAAAATCTTAATCCTTCCAATAGTTATTAGCTTCTGAAGTTGAGTTGCTGTTTTCTGTCTAACTGCTCTCTGATGACTCACGTCCCGGGAGCTGTTCCTATGGGGATATTCTCCCATCATCCACAGCTCCCGGGACGTGACATCATCATTGAGCAGTTAGACAGAAAACTTCAGAAGCTAATAACTATTGGAAGGATTAAGATTTTTTAATAGAAGTAATTTACAAATCTGTTTAACTTTCCGGAGCCAGTTGATATATAAAAAAATAGTTTTTGCCTGGAATACCCCTTTAACTTTCTGGCACCGGTTGATTAGAAAAAATGCGTTTTCCACTGGAGTACCCCTTTAAAGGGCCTTTAGAATATATCTGATAGCCCATTCAATGGAAAACATAGGCAAACTGTTTTCTATGTATTATGACCGAGGGGTTTAATAAATAGTGTGAGCTAAATATGCTGAACGCTGAAGGCTTCAATGCACAAACAAGGCAGATATTGCTTGTACAAATGAGACTAGACTATACTTTACCTTGCTATCCACTTGCAGGTTCCTGATGCAGCCAGTAAAGCCGGTGAAGTGTATGGATGGATGAATGCCGGATGGAAAGATCTTTACTCCACCAAGTTGTAGGGGCTGATAAACATTGAGGAACCTAGGTAGACCAAAATAGACAAAACAGATTTTATGTAATAGTCCAGTACAAAACCGTCCACCATTTAGAAGTCAGGGGAAATATTACATGGATTTCCAAATTCTTTATAAATAAAATTTTAAAAAGTGTGGAGTGCATGTGTATTCACCCTTTACTAAGAAAGCCCTAACGAAAAATTCTCTCAATCCCTGGACTATTCTTACCCAAAAGATCATTCATGACCATCACCCGAAAATGTTAAACATGGCCGACTTCTTTTTATCTAATTACAGCCTGTCATCAGTCAGCTACAATCAGGGCCGGCACTACCCTGGGACCCGGTGGGAAACCCCGCAGACCCGTGCAGGAGGATGTCAGTGATGTCACTAGTCAGGCCGCCGCCAGAGAAAAGAAGCGCAGGCTAGGTGAGTGTGTGTCTGTGTGTGTTTGTGTGTGTCTGGGGGGGGGGGGGGAGGGACTATGCTGCCTAATGTGGGGAAACTATGCTACCTAATGTAGGGGAATCTATGCTACCTAATGTGGGGAAACTATGCTACCTAATGTGGGGAGACTATGCTGCTTACTGTGGGGAAACTATGCTACCTAATGTGGGGAAACTATGCTACCTAATGTGGGGAAACTATGCTACCTAAAGTAGGGGAAACTATGCTCCCTAATGTAGGGGAAACTATGCTGCCTATTGCTGGGAAACTATGCTACCTAATGTGGGGAAATTATGCTGCCTACTGTGGGGAAACTATGCTACCTAATGTAGGGGGAAACTATGCTACCTAATGTAGGGGGAACTATGCTACCTAATGTAGGGGAAACTATGCTACCTAATGTGGGGACACTATGCTACCTAATGTGGGGAATCTATGCTACCTAATGTGGGGGAACTATGCTGCCTACTGTGGGGAAATTATGCTGCCTAATGTGGGGAAACTATGCTACCTAATGTAGGGGAAACTATGCTACCTAATATAGCGTAAACTATGTTGCCTACTGTGGGGAAACTATGCTACCTAATGTGGGGAAACTATGCTACTTAATGTAGTTGAAACTATGCTACCTAATGTAGGGGAAACTATGCTACCTAATGTGGGGAAACTATGCTACCTAATGAGGGGAAACTATGCTACCTAATGTGGGAGGAAAACTATGCTACCTAATGTAGGGGAATCTATGCTACCTAATGTGGGGAAACTATGCTACCTAATGTGGGTAAACTATTCTACCCTACCTAATGTTTTTCACACAGCTATGTTCACACTTTTGCTCTGCTGTATTTGCCTTGCAATAGATTCCACTGTGACCTGAAGGACCCCATTGAGTTATAATGGGGTGCACCATGTGCTATTGCCTTGATATGAGAACATCATCAAATGTGATGGAAGCTCTAATAAGAACAGAGCCTTTTTATATACCTCTGTTTGAAAATGCTCTTAAAAAATACTCAGCCTAATATTTTAGAACAACCTCTTTTTTCCAGGTGTCTCTCCTGAAACTTCACACCATGAGCGATCTCCAGGCATTTCATGGGAGGCCTCGACTCCATTCACCGATGCTTTTTCTGAACAGTGATCAAGGATCATCTTCACTTTCTAACACAATATAAAGCAGATGATTAAGTCATCATAAAAAAAAAATCATTAGCTATATGTTTGGCTGAACCATGATAATTCATAGAAAGGAGCAAGGGACTTTAATAATAGATTTTACTGTTGACTGAGTCTCTCCCAAGGTTTTATGGTGCAATGCAACATCATAGGAATTTGGTCCAGAGATAAAGAGGCATCAGGTCTTTGGGATTTTGAGGCATACTCCAGGTAACTAAAATGTATCCATTATCCTTTTCGGTCTCGTCTCAGCCGGTGATTTGCTGAGCGGGCCGTCACTTCCGCTAGTCTTGAAAAATGGGGGCCAGAGCATGCCAAGAACGGGTAAGTGACTTAACCCCATACAGGAGATAGCAGGGGGTCTGTTAAGGCGTGCGCTCCGGTCCCCGTCCCCGGACCGGAGCGCCCACCTCCCCGATCCTTTGCCCCATGTTCCCGGCGTCTCCTGGTCAGTCACACAGACCGGGAGCCCGGGTTCCCTCGTGTCTGGGACGCGGCTGCCGTGACGGCTGGCCCCCGTCCACGCGTCGCGTCCCAGCTCCACTCACCAGTCTCCCCGCTCCCTGCGCCGTCCTTCCCTGCCTCTCGGCGCGCGCGGCCCCGCTCTCTAGGGCGCGCGCGCGCCGCCTTCAGTAAATTTAAAGGGCCAGCGCACCGGTAATTGGTGCGCTGGTCCCTCACTCTCCCCGCCTTCCCTAATTAAAGCCTCCTGCCCCTTCCTGCCCTTGCCGGATCTTTGTGCCCTAGTGCCTCTGAGAAAGCGTTCCTTTAGTGTGTATTGCCTTGCCTGTTTGCCGAACCCGTTGCTACCGCCTACTCGCCTGTGAACCCTTGCCGCCTGCCCTGACCTCTGCTATGTCCAACTTCGCTCCTGCCTGCTCCCTGTGTACCACGCCATATCAGCTGCCTGAGAGGTTGAGTTGCTACTGGAGGATACGACCTGGTGGTTACCGCCGCAGCAAGACCATCCCGCCTTGTGGCGGGCTCTGGTGAAAACCAGTAACCACTTAGTACCGGTCCTCTGGTACAACCCGCGTCATCGCCTCTCTGGTCCAGAGGATCCACTACCAGTCCTGCCGGTACGTGACAGGGTCCCAGTGGTCAGACTACCCTGATTAGACATTTATCCCCTATCTACAGGTAAGATCAATTAGGAGACAGTAAAACACTCCCTCTCATGTCTGCTTATCTGTGGTGATGTCATACCTTTCCATTGCTCACAATCTTTAGGTTATGCCACAGACGATTGGACACATCTAGCTTCTTGTTAAACTTCAGAAAAAGAGATCCGGAGCCATGGTTTATAGCCAAGGAAGGGGATCCATTCTGAAGCTCTACATAAAAAAAAATAAATAAAAAAAATGCATGCTAATATTTTCTACAGGCAGTGGCCCCCACATATTGGCCTTGATTTACTATTGGTAACACAACCTGTTTTGCGCCAGAAATTCTGTCTGCGTCAAAATTGAAAAAAACCCGACCAACTCTCCATTTTACTGAGAAAACCCGAAAAAGGGGAATGGCTGTCAGAAAAAGGGGGTGTGGCCATCAAAAAGGGGGCATGTTCTCGACATTTTCACAAAAACCCAACATATTTACTAAGGTTTCCACAGAAAATGTGGTGGACTTGAGCTGAGGAAAACCCAACAGATCAGAGCATGTGTAAGAAAAGCAAAATGTAGGGAAAGGGCAAAATGCACGGGAAACCTTAGTAAATACAGTGGAAAAAAATTTGTAGGGAATTAAAACCCAAAAAGAAAACGACACAACACTCTTAGTAAATCAGGGCCAATGTCCATTATTGTATCAATGACTGATTCATAAAGCACCATATGGAAAATTGTTCTTCGTAAGCACTCGAAAGCCAACCTATGACTTCTGATCCGTAATGTCGCCACAAGTGACCTATGTATTATGACTAGGTAGTGCCCTGAAAATTTTGTTTATTACAGAAAATCCTTCAGTTAAGACATGTAGTACACATTCAGTTTAGTGCACCATACAAATACAAAGGGGACTACTAGAGATTTTTTTTTCTGGGAGATGTGCTGAAACTTCTGAACATGATTTGAGAATGGATATCGTAGAGATATGTCAAAAGTTATGATCGGTCGGGGTCTGAGTGATCAGCCCCTGAGCCACTGCTAGAACGAACCAAGTGAAGAAAGAGCTAAGTGTGTTCTCTCCCGGGTCTATGCCTAAACTTCAACAGATCAAAACTTTTGGAATGTAGACTTTAAGGGTCTATTCACACGGCAGAATTTCCGCTTGGGGAATCCCGCCTCAAATTAAAGCCCATAGACTTCTATGGGATTCCGCACTCCCATTGACACTTCTGAATTTCCGCCTGCGGAAATTCAGAAGTGTCTATGGGGGTGCGGGATCCCATAGAAGTCTTTAATTTGAGTCGGAATTCCGCAAGCGGAAATTCTGCCATGTGAATAGACCCTTAGAGTCCTAGTAAAAAATAGGTCCATCCATTGAACTTGAAGTTGCGAATGATGATAATGTCATGACAGGTTCTGCTGACGCTAAAAAAATCCTAATGCTTAGTTGTGTGGGTGAATTTGGCAGCAAATGTTCAATTCTCCTATAGCTCCCCCACAGCAAAATTGAAGCATTACACAGTTTCCATCAGAATTAATCCTTGTAAGGGATAAATATATCCGGATGATCATATACTGAGTCTCACCTACAGCAATGAAATCTTCTGACTCCCCATGGTTTTGGGATGCCATAGGCCCATTGTAGAGCAGAAGTCCATCAGCTTCTTCAGTGATAAAATCCAGGGAGATTTGACTTTCAAAGCAGAGGAACAATGGAGGAAACCATGCGAAGCCTTGTCTTGTGAATGAGCGCTTTGTTTGCTGACATTCTGGTCCATAGTAAGCAGGGGGACATTCACACCTTACAAATAAATAAGACTGGCGGTTACCACTGACTTTTTGGTTATAGACTGGAACTTAAATGTCACCAGGTGTGGTCCATAAGTTTTTTTTGGCAATGTTTTAATATCTCTGATGCTGTGGCTGCAGTCCACAAGCTATATTGAGGAGATATCACTGTATTAAAACCAATCACTTAGCCCCCCCTCAACATGTTTCACCACTAGCAACTGGCATTGTCAAGAGGTTCTGGGCATAAAATGAAGAAAAACGCAGTTTGTGGGGTTTTTATAAGTTAAGGTTATGACGTAGGTTGTAGGTAATTGATGTACTTACAGCCAATAGGGAAGGTCCGTTTGGAATCTGACATTAGTTTTCTCACTGTATTTAATTGACATCTATACTTACCATAAAAAAAAGGAAAACAAAGGTGCGCTCCTAGTGCAGAGGACTTTGGTAAGCGAATGCCCCTTTAAAGGGCTTATCCACCATAAGGTGATTTTAGTACATACCTGGCAGGCAGTAATGGACATGCTTAGGAAGGATCTGTGCTTGTCTTGGGGCTAAATGGCTATGTTGTGAGATTACCATAGCACTGTGGCTAGCTTTTTGTGAACTGGTATTTTTGGCTTGAGTTTTCTTTTTTTTTTTTTTTACTACAAATCCCATAATTCCATTGTCCTCCCTCCCACACATCAGCCACCACACCCATTGAAACATAAATGAGCTGCATCCATTCAAAAGACCTGTGGTTTTCAATCAGGGTGCCTACAGCTGTTGCATTAGTTGCAGATTGATCTCTCTCCCACCCAGCGATCGCTCCACCCATTGGAGCAGACAGGCTCCCTGTTATCAGCTGACTAGTGAGTCAGTTCTCGGCCGCATTGCAACCTGTGAAAAATCTGAGACAACAGTCATTTTGTATGCTATTAAAAATAAATATTGGGGTGAAAATCACAGAACAATTGTGAGAAAACCGTCACACACACAGGTACAGACACAATATTATGAACTACACTAACTTTACAGCCCCTGTAGCATAGTCAAATAAAAAAAAAATCCTGGAATACCCCTTTAAGGTTTAAATTTCCTGCTTACCAGATCTAGTTGTGCTGCGGGCACAACACCATAGTGTGCAGTAGAATCGCAATGGTGTAGGAGGTCAGCTTGCCGCGGCTTCCTTGACAAGTGGCTCAAGGTCACTTCAGCAGTGGATAAATGGCAGGCGGATCAGGTCCGTAAAAACAGGATTTTGCCAGGCGTGCCTGGCAAAATCCTGTTTTTATGGACCAGATCCGCCAGCCACTTATCTATACTTACCAATCCACTATAGTCCTGTTTCCCCAATCATCTAGAATGGGGCGTGATTTTACCTTTCATTGGCCCTTAGAGAGATGACATACCTGTGCGCAACAATCTGCTCTAGCTGTTTATCAGCTGTTTATCAATTACCCCCAACCTACCTCATAACCTTAGGTTATAAAACCTCCACAAACTGCGTTTTTCCTCACTTCATGCCCAGAACCTCTTGACAAAGCCTGATGCTAGTGGTGAAACATGTTGAGGGGGGCTAAGTGATTGGTTTTAATACAGTGATATCTCCTCAATATAGCTTGTGGACTGCAGCCACAGCATCAGAGATATTAAAAGTACCAAGTAGCACCACTAAGTACATCTGTCTCCTGAAACACTGAATGGTGGGGGGATACACTGGGATTTTAACTTTAGTAAGTGTAGAAAGAATAAAGAATAATAGGAATTTAGTGTATGGTATAGTTAGGGCATTAGTGGATCACATCAAGTGATCTATAGGTAAATGAGCTGCAATACTAGACACAACCTGTGGGCAGAAGTGGTGCTGTTTTTACCAAAAAGTTAAAGCGCCATTTTTTTTTATACTGGACAACCCATTTAAGTGCTAAATATTGAGAAGGGAATTATCATCTATTCCAGAAGTGCATCTATTTCCCCATTTTATCATACATTACCTATATCCAAGCTCTGTGTCTACACAGCTGCCCCCATAAAGACATGGACTGGTTGGATATGAGGAGCAGGAAAGGTGCTGATGTTCTCGAGAAGCACAGGAACAGTGGACATGGGTCGCAATGGTCACTGACCCCAAAGAGACACTGTCAGTTCTGACCATTGTTGGGAGATGCTTATATACGTTTCTAATGACACATCCAGACTTGTGGCTGCACTGCGCATTTCTGCACTCCTCTTCTCCAATCTGACTTATCTGGACACCCATTGCCGATTCTAACTGTGGAGGATATGCACTGTGTTAGTAAAGTCACTACACCAACCTATATACATGAAGGGGAGTTTTACATATGGAAAAGTAAAATGTGTCTGAATGTTGTAACCTAACATCACACAATACCAAAACACTGAGATTCATGGACTTAGATACAAAGTTTACTTGAGACCTTGTCCCGATGCAAAGCCACAATGCCATTTAACTTTTCAGGTTGGTGATAGGGGGGTCTGGCCATGGAAATCCAAACATCTGTAGAGTTGGACGGACTAGGAACGTTCAGTACACTGAAGAGCTGGACATCATCTTCTGCGCAGGACATGATTTCAGATAAGAGGTTCTTCAGGTGATCGTATTTACTCATCATCGCCCCCTGTGTCTGAGCTATGAACTGTTCTGCGGTGATACCTGGAACAATAGGAAAGAATAAAGCCACACGTTACCTGCTATCTGGATGTGCTGCTATGATATTTCTCAAGGACCTGTGAGTAATCCTGTCACATGTTATGTTATGCAGTTATAGGATTTGCTGTCACATCTACTCCCAGAGAGCACCAGCTTTAAGCTATGACCCACAGCTTGACCAATGGGCTTTAGTCCAGCCCCCCACTATATAGAGGGGTGTCCATCTTTAATTAGCTCTCTTTCCTCAGACTCTTCTAAGTCTTTGCTGAAGCAGCTATCAGAGATCTCAGGACCATTGTTCAGCATCTGGAGGCCACAAACCTACAACTCTCCAGTAAGTCTACAAGTCCATGTCTGCTGTCACTACAACTAGTCAAGTCCTGCACATAGTCAAGTCAAGTCTAATTACAAGTCAAGTTTATTACAAGTATTTGTTCACCAAGCTGCGAGGTCCTCTGGGTACTGGTCACCTCTCTGGGAATTCTGGCCTTAGCTGGGAAGATAATTACACCTGTCTTCCATTCAGTAAAGCCTCCATTTACCCTCAACTGGTTGTGGATTCTTTTTTCACTACTAGCCCATGGGATAGCGGAGAATCCGGGCGTGTGGTGTTTCAGAACCCGAAAAAGCACACTGGCGTCACAAACACATAGGGGTTAATACCATCCGACCTCCAGGGTTAATAACATCTGATCCCACCACTCACTGCAACATCCTTTGTCCCGCCATTCAACCGGTGGTCAACACATATCTATCTATCCATCCATCTATCCTCATATCTATCTATCTATCTATCTATCTATCCATCCATCTATCCTCATATCTATCTATCTATCTATCTATCTATCTGTCTATCCTCATATCTATCTATCTATCCATCCATCTATCCTCATATCTATCTATCCATCTGTCTATCTATTTATCTATCTATCTATCTATCCTCCTCTCTCTCTCTCTCTCTCTCTCTCTCTCTCTCTCTCTAAAAATATATCCCCTATCTATCATCTCATATCCATCTACCTTTCTCTCTCTCTCTCTTCTATCTATCTATCTATCTATCTATCTATCTATCTATCTATCATCTCTCATATCTATCATCCCATATCTATCTATCTAGCTATCTATCTTCATCCATCTCTAATGCAATAGACTATTGAGAACACTTTAGTCTCAATTTTATCAGGCTATGCTTTGTTGGGGCATTCTTAAATAAAAATGTTTTCAAATCAACTGGTGCCAGAAAGTTAAACAGACTTGTAAATTACTTCTATTTAAAAATCTTAATCCTTCCAGTAATTATCAGCTGCTGTATGCTCCAAAGCAATTTGAGTAGTTCTTTACAGTCTGACCACAATGCTCTCTGCTGCCACCTCGGTCTGTGTTGTGAACTGTCCAGAGCAGGAACAAATCCCCATAGACAATTTCCCCTGCTTTAGACAGTTCCTGAAACAGATAGAGGTGGCAGCAGAGAGCACTACACAACTTCCTCTGGAGCATACAGCACCTAACAAGTACTGAAAGGATTAAGATTTTTATATAGAAGTAAATTACGTATCTGTATAACTTTCTGGCACCAGTTGATTTGAAAAAAAAATGTCCACCGAGTTCCACTTTAAGTCATCTTATGTGTATGGACAGCATTATATTTCTTACAATGTCCACAGGTGATAGGTAGTTATTGGTGTAAAGTAAACTTCCATCTTTCAAGCACTAAAGTAACACAGAGGGAAAACAAATTTCAGGCAAAGACCCTTATGATGATCCTGATCACCCCTCCTTCACTAGATGTGTCCATAGAAGACTACAGTAGAACTTACCTCTTAATCTTATGGCAATAGCATTGTTGGAATCTTCTTCGGTTATGGCGATCAGCACAACTTTGACAGTGGAGATCACGTCCGGCCACACTCCATCTGTCACCCTCACCCTAACTTTATAAACCCCAGGCATGGCCCCTTCTCGTAAGGTCAGCAAACCAGAGGAATCATGGACAGAAAAGATCCTGTCAGGATAAAAGGGAAAACTTTTACAAGAACATATTTTTATTTTACTAAAGAAAAAATAGAGAAAACTGAAAAGAAGGCTGAACACCAGGCCTAATAACCTGTGCTATGAGTCTTGATTCTTAAAAGGGTACTCCACTGGCCAGCGCTCAGAACCTAAAGGGGTACTCTGGTGGAAAAAATGTTTTTTTTAATCAACTGGTGCCAGAAAGTTAAACATATTTGTTAATTACTTCTATTAAAAAAATCTTTACCCTTCCAGCTGTATGCTACAGAGGAAATTCTTTTCTTTTTGAATTTCTTTTATGTCTTGTCCACAGTGCTCTCTGCTGACACCTGATGCCAGTATCAGGAACTGTCCAGAGCAGGAGAAAATCCCCATAGCACAGGTCCTGACACGGACAGAGGTGTCAGCAGAGAGCACTGTGGACAAGACAAAAAAGAAATTCAAAAAGTAAAGAATTTCCTCTGTAGCATACAGCTGCTAAAAAGTACTGGAAGGGTAAAGATTTTTTAATAGAAGTAATTTACAAATCTGTTCATTACAAAAAAATAAATAAACAAATAAATGTTTTCCACCGGAGTACCCCTTTAATGTTCTGAACGCTGTTTTCATGCTGTAGGGGTCGGCCATGCCCAATGTGATGTCACGGCCACGCCCCCTCAATGCAAGTCTATGGGAGGGAGCGTGACTATCATAGACTTGCATAGAGGGGGCGTGGCCAACCCCCCGCAGCGCGAAAACAGCGTTCGGACATATGGACCACTGCTGGTGTTCAGGAGCTGCTGGAATAAAATATCAGATATGCTGGAAGATATGTGGCCTGTATCTGAATCTCTTACCCCTCCTCCACACCCTAACATCACATAGATGAGTACCCCATGTGTATCTGATACAACTCGAGAACCTGTTAGGGAGTGTATACATGTAACAATAGACGTCAAGGTATTTTTGTATTTACCTTGATTTACTTTCCAGATAATACATTTTGTGCTCCCAGTCATCTAGGTCTGGTGCCGGAACCTTTCCAAGGATAACTGTTGGAAGTATGCCTGTTATACAAGACAACATGGTGAATCCTAGTCATAGTCTCTGAGATCTAAAGTATTAACCCCCACGGACATTTTGCCTATGTTGCTACTGTTACAAACTGGAATTCAAATTGACTTAAAGGGGTACTCCAGTGAATTTTTTTTAAATCACCTGGTGCCACAAAGTTAAACAGATTTGTAAATTACTTCTTTTCTTTTTGAATTTATTTTCTTTCTCGGCACCTAATGGCAGTCAGGCTACCTCTGGCAAGCACATGGAGGGCTGTGCGGCCCTCAAAGAAATGCCACCCCACACCATTACTGACCCACCGCCAAACTGGTCATGATGGAGGATGTTGCAGGCAGCAGAACGTTCTCCACGGCGTCTCCAGGCTCTGTCACGTCTGTCACATGTGCTCAATCTGAACCTGCTTTCATCTCTGAAGAGCACAGGGCGCTAGTGGCGAATTTGCCAATCTTGATGTTCTCTGGCAAATGTCAAACGACCTGCACGGTGTTGGGCTGTAAGCACAACCCCCACCTGTGGACATCGGGCCCTCAAACAACCCTCATGGAGTCTGTTTCTGACCGATTGAGTGGAAACATGCACATTTGTGGTCTGCTGGAGGTCATTTTGCAGGGCTCTGGCCGTGCTCCTCCTGCTCCTTCTTGCACAAAAGTGGAGGTAGCGGTCCTGCTGCTGGGTTGTTGCCCTCCTACGGCCTCCTCCACGTCTCCTGATGTACTGGCCTGTCTCCTGGTAGCGCCTCCATGCTCTGGACACTACGCTGACAGACTCTGTCTCATGCTACCACTAGAGTGAAAGCACCGCCAGGATTCAAAAGTGACCAAAACATCAGCCAGGAAGCATAGGAACTGAGAAGTGGTCTGTGGTGACCACCTGCAGAACCACTCCTTTATTGGGGGTGTCTTGCTAATTGCCCATCATTTCCACCTGTTGTCTGTTCCATTTGCACAACAGCATGTGAAATTGATTGTCAATCAGTGTTGCTTCCTGAGTGGACAGTGTGATTTCACAGAAGTGTGATTGACTCGGAGTTACATTGTGTTGTTAAAGTGTTCCCTTTATTTTTTGGAGCAGTGTATTTTGAAATCCATGTAATATCCCCAGCCTGCCCCCTTTTCCGGAAGATGGACTATTTTGTGTTGATCCATTACATAAAATATAGTTGAATATGTGGTTATACCATGACAAACTGTAGAAAAGTCTGGGGGGGTTCAGTACTTATGCAAGTCACTGTATGTATGTTCATGCAGTGAATATGTTAAAATGTACAAATCTAAAACCAATTTAACCCAAAGACATTATATAAAACATCTCAAACAACATGAAGATATTTTGGCCATTTTTGAAAATGTAACAAAACAGGATATGCAGCAGTAATAGTAGATTGCTAAATCGTTAGTCATAGAACCGGCCAATAAACGAAAAGTGGGTTGTTAGTCAATATAAGATTGATGGAAGCCAATGGGCAAAACATGACCCCACGACCAAAACAACCTAAACCCCATGTCTACTGCAGCCACATTAAAGCCTGAGTCTAGCTTTTTTGCTGCCTAAGGCAAAAAACTGAAATGGTGTCGCCCACCACCTCAACTGAAATCATAAGAAAGAAAGGTTTGGGCGCAGAAATTCCTCAAAATGTCCCGCATACCTCTATATAATTTTTTCCCAGTCCTGGCTGCTGTATATTCCACATCTGTGTACTGCTGTCTTTTACAGGTCATAGGGTAAGTGGAGTCAACAGTGCAAAATAGTGTGTAGCAGAAAATGGTAGACAATATAATTGACGGCCACTACAGGGAACATGCTGCCCCACCAGAACACTGCAATCCGCCACCTGAGGCGAGATACTCATCTTGTCTCATGATAGATATGGCCGTAGCTACATATAGGAGAGGTGGATGCATGTGCTTATGGCTCTGCCATTAGTCTACTGGAGCAATGGAAATAGCTAGATAACATTACCATACAGCCATCATGAATGACTTGTGGTGCAGACCCTCCTAGTCCCCAAAAGTGGTGTTGGCCTCGATGCCCTCCCTATATAACCTGGCTCTAGTCAGAAACTAATTCAAACAACCAATAGCAATAATGTTTTGTTTTTGTTGCATAAAACTAACACATTTGATGGGTGGTCTATTGTAGTATTACCCTTATAGGTGTAGACTGTGCAATCCATGTGTCCAGAGGAATGGGGATGATCATTTCTGTCTCCAATTAGGATTGTTAGGGTATTGTTGGATGTCAATGGAGGATTTCCACTATCAGTTATTAAGATTGGTAAATAAAAAACTTTTTTCTGCTCTCTGTCAAAACTCTGCAGAGCGGTGATCATGGCGCTGCCATTGTGGAAGTCTGTTAGAGTGAAGTCACTGCTGCCTTGAGGATCAGTCAATAAATAGAAGGCAAATGGAGGACCATTTTCAGTTGTGTCATTGTCTGCAGCATACAACAGCGTTGATGTCTTGTTTATTTGGACAACATGTGGATACTCTGTATTTTCCCATATCATTGGGCTATATTGGGACTCAAATCCAGGAGCATTGTCATTGATATCCTTAAGGCTAAACAAAACGGTTGCACTTCCCGTAAGGGCAGGCTCGCCCATATCCGTAGCCAATACTACCAGCCGGTGGTAGGGAAACATTTCCCTATCCAATGGATTGGAGACCACAATGTAACCATCACCAACAAGTGAGAACTGATTCCTGGGATCTGAAGAATTCAAGATGTGGTAGGAGAATATTCCATTTAATCCTGAATCGAGATCCATAGCTGAGACCTGGGTCACAGTTGTGCCAACTGGAACATCTTCAGGCACAGGGGCAATGTCATAAAAATGTGGGTAAAACACAGGGGCATGGTCATTTGAGTCCTCCACATGAATAATGCAGAAGGCTATACTAAAAAAGTTCATGTCTTCCACTTTTACTGTCAGATTAAAGGATCTCTCATGGGGTTTTTCATAATCCATTCTCTTTCTAAGTCGAATGATACCCCGTTTGTGGATTTTATCTGTCTCTATAAAAAATTTGCGGTCATCATCTCCTCCAATAATACTGAACACCATCATTGCATTCTCTCCTTCATCATTGTCCCAGGCTTGTAGAACACTCACTTCACTGTTTATACCAGAACTTTCCCGAACCAAGGCCGTGTAAATCTTCTGTGTGAAAACTGGTGCATGGTCGTTCACATCGGATACTATAATGGTGGCGGTGCCTGTCCCGGTTAGTCCACCTCCATCTTTTGCCTCTATGACAATAAGGTACCTGTCCTCCTTCTCTCTATCCAAAGAACCCAGTACAGTATATATGGAGCCAGTAGATGGATGAACTGCAAACAAATTAAGGTTTATTTCATTCTTGACATTTTGGACTATGCTGTAGGTCAAAATAGCATTCTTTCCAGCTTTTGGATCATCCAAGTCCAATGCTGTCATCTCCATGATTGTAGTATCTGCAGGTGAGTTCTCTGGAATGTATCCCATGAAACATCCATCATATGTGCAGAGGAACATTGGTGGGTTGTCATTTACATCTTTAATGTCAATGATCACGTCAGCAAAACCTGTCAGTCCTTCACCATTCTCATCTGTGGCAAGAACAAGGAAGCGCCAAGTAGAGCGTTGTTCTCTGTCTAGCGTCTTGTGCATGTATATTTTTCCATTCAATTGGTCAATGACAAACTCGCTGCTGGCACCCTGTCCGTGTAAAGTATATCGGAGAGCACTTTGATCTGCTTCATAATCAGGATCGGTAGCGGAAACCTGAAAACAATTGATAAAAAATTATATATATACATAGTTTTTTTTAACAAAGTTTGGGAACAAAGAGGGGCCAATGACTCCCTTGAATCCCTAAAATGTTTGTAACTTGAATACCTGCAGTACAAGCACTGGGAGATCTGTCACTTCCTCCAGAATGCTGTCATGATATTCACTCTGTGTAAACACAGGAGGCTCGTCATTGAGGTTGACCACATTGATAACTAAATAGGTGTAATTCTCCCACTTTCCATCTGACGCCACCAGCCTGAGCTCAAACTGAGTGTCCTGCTCGTAGTTTAGGCTTTGTGTAATGAATATTCTTCCAATCTCTGGTTCCACATCAAATATCCCTTTGGCATTGCCACTGGTGATTTGGTATCTTAGTTTAGCATTGGCACCTGGATTAAAAAACACTTTAATTTAAGCAAAGATCATGTTAAAATCCACATAACATCCCGGTTAATACCATTTGTCACCAAACAACAATCACAACAACTCCACCGCTATGGATATTTATTAGCTATACTTTTTCTATTTCTTTTCAGCAAATGTTAATTCTCTCCCTATAACTGAGCTAAGTGGCATGATGTCCGCCTCTGCTCTCTCTCTCTCCTGCCTGTTATGGGAACAGTGTTGCTACGCAAGTCCCATTAACCACTATAGAAGTGGCAAAAACTACATAAAACAGCCCACTTGGCTGTTCTCGTCTATCTGGCCACCTCCAGCGGACACAAAAGGCATGAGGGAGACAGGAAACCATCAAGATAGATTCAGGTTCAATCTTTGGGACCGGCACCTATCAGACATTAAAGGAGATCTGCAGCCATAAAGACTTATCCCTACACTGGGACCCCCCCGCGATCTCCTGTACGGGGCCCTGGCTCTGCCGCAGCTCTCCCTTGTAGGAGGTGTGTCGGTCGTAGTCTGACGCCGCGGTCGTCAAGCCCCCTCCATGTATCTCTATGGGAGAGGCGGAGATGCAGCATTCGGGCATCCCCACCTCTCCCATAGAGATGTATGGAGGGGGCGTGTTGTTGACCTCAGTGAGGTCGAAGACAAGCACATTAGCCGCGCAGAGCCGTGGTAATGCCGGGTCCCCATACGAATGTGCAAAGAATGCCAGCATAGGAATACCCCTGTAATATATACTGTATTAAGAATTTTCTAAATTTAGTACTGCTCTTATTTGTAATGATAGGTATGCTTTAAAGGAGTTTCCACTATTATGTAAATTATTGTGTAATGAAAAGGCCATGACTAAGAGAGACAGCTCTAAATGCGTTGGCATTTCACCTCCTTTTTATTAGTGACATGTCACTTGCCACCTCGTGGCTATCCCTTATTTGGTTTTAAAATTCACGATTAAAAACTCCCAGGTGGATTTTTTCACACCTGGGAGCTGGATCCTTTCCTTTGTCTCTATGTCTTAATGAAAAGTTTTGTAACTTTCCAATATGGCTGTCATGGCTGGTGGTATCACTATAGCAATATCACTTTAAAAGGATACAGAGCAAGGCAAAAATCCTCAATATATAGTAATGAAATCTTCTCAGCAGTTTCCCACAAAATCACCACAACAGAGGATGGGAAGTAGGAACTAATGTGAGAGGTTCAGAAGGGAGAAGTAAAATACGAAGCAAAGGTGAGTGGACACTCACTCAGCAACCAGGGAAATATAGGAGAGGAGAAGAGCCTGGAGAAGATTTCAGCAACACATGATGGAAACTGTAGTTTGTTACCCACATGGCTTTGGCTTACTGTAATGTGTATTGTATTCTCCATATGCACCAACCACAGATGATGGCTGTGGGGAGAAGGGTCTTTTTGTCTTTGGCGGGATAAGCCGATGCCATAGCTGTTTGGTTGCAGCTAACCCTTCCCCCATAGACAACATATGGACATTCATGTGTATGGAGAGGCTAGGTGACACTTATTAAAGGGGTATTCAGGAAAAAACTTTTTTTTATATATATATATCAACTGGCTCCAGAAAGTTAAACAGATTTGTAAATTACTTCTATTAAAAAATATTCATCCTTTCAGTACTTACGAGCTGCTGAAGTTGAGTTATTCTTTTCTATCTAATTGCTCTCTGATGACACGTGTCTCGGGAACCGCCCAGTTTAGAGACAAATCCCAAATAGCAAACCTCTTCTACTCTGTGCAGTTCCTGAGACAAGCAGAGAGCACTGTTGCCAAACAGAAAACAACAACTCAACTTCAGCAGCTGCTAATTACTGAAAGGATTAAGATTTTTTTTATAGAAGTAATTTACAAATCTGTTTAACTTTCTGGAGCCAGTTGAAATAACAAAAAAAAGTTTTTTCCTGGAATACCCCTTTAAAAATGTATGGACACATTAAGATCCAAAGCGATCAACTGCAGTGTGTGGAGAAACCTAGCATTAAAGGGGTACTCCGCTGCTCAGCGTTTGGAACAAACTGTTCCGAATGCTGGAGCCAGCAGCGGGAGCTCCGCCCCTCATGACGTCATGCCCCACAACCTCAATGCAAGTCTATGGGAGGGGGCGTGATAACTGTCACGCCCCCTCCTATAGACTTGAATTGAGGGGCAGGGTGTGACATCATGAGGGCCGGAGCTATGATGTCACGAGCTTCCGCTGATGGCTCCAGCATTCGGAACAGTTTGTTCCAAACGCTGAGCAGCGGAGTACACCTTTAAGTGTTTATTTGTCCAGCAGCGCCACCACAGGGCAAATTTAGCATTACATCAGTGGGATGTCTGTGAAATGCAGGACAGCACAGTTCCTCTAGAGCAAGAGATGCTGTGTGGAACAGAAGTAACTTTGCCATTGTAACACTGAGATTAAGAAAGTGTTTTCCGGTCCACACACAAACCCCAATGTACGGTAAATCAGCGTGTCACAGTGGAGAGCAGCGGGGCCAGAAATTATGTCCTATCAGGAAAATAAAGCGCTCAGTAAGAGGGGGAGTAGGGCAGAAATTTACCCTCACCATGGTTATGCTGGGAGGGGAATATAACTTTGTGCTGGAGTGGCCCTTTAACCCCTTAAGGACCCGGGCTTTTTCCGTTTTTTCATTTTCAATTTTTCCTCCTAAACTTTAAAAAATCATAACTCTTAAACATTTTCACCTAAAATTTTTTGCGTCACTAATTCTACTTTGTAATGACATTAGTCATTTTACCCAAAAATCTACGGTGAAACGGGAAAAAAAATCAATGTGCGACAAAATTGATGAAAAAACACTATTTTGTAAGTTTTGGGGGCTTCCGTTTTTACGCAGTACATTTTTCGGCAAAAATGATACCATATATTTATTCTGTAGGTCCATGCGGTTAAAATGATACCCTACTTATAGGTTTGATTTTGTATCACTTCAGAAAAAAATCATGAATACATGCAGGAAAATGTATATGTTTAACCCCTTAAGGACCAAGGACGTACCGGTACGTCCTTGGTCCTGCTCTTCCGATATAACGCGGGGTTACACAGTAACCCCGCGTCATATCACTGCGGGCCCGGCGTCATAGTGAAACCGGGACCCGCCTCTAATAGCGCGCAGCGCCGATCGCGGCGCCGCGCGCTATTAACCCTTTAGCCGCGCGCTCAAAGCTGAGCCGCGCGGCTAAAAGTGAAAGTGAAAGTTCCCGGCTAGCTCAGTCGAGCTGTTCGGGATAGCCGCGGCTAATCGCGGCATCCCGAACAGCTGACAGGACAGCGGGAGGGCCCCTTCCTGCCTCCTCGCTGTCCGATCGCCGAATGACTGCTCAGTGCCTGAGATCCAGGCATGAGCAGTCATCCGGCAGAATCGTTGATCACTGGTTTCTTATGAGAAACCAGTGATCAACATAGGAGATCAGTGTGTGCAGTGTTATAGGTCCCTATGGGATAACAATGATCAGTATAAGAGATCAGTGTGTGCAGTGTTATAGGTCCCTATGGGATAACAATGATCAGTATAAGAGATCAGTGTGTGCAGTGTTATAGGTCCCTATGGGACCTATAACACTGCAAAAAAAAAGTGAAAAAAAAAAGTGAATAAAGATCATTTAACTCCTCCCCTATTAAAAGTTTGAATCACCCCCCTTTTCCAATAAAAAAAAAAACACAGTGTAAATAAAAGTAAAAATAAACATATGTGGTATCACCGCGTGTGGAAATGTCCGAATTATAAAAATATATCATTAATTAAACCGCTCGGTCAATGGCGTGCGCGCAAATAAATTCCAAAGTCCAAAATAGTGCATTTTTGGTCACTTTTAATATCATTTAAAAATGAATAAAAAGTGATCAATAAGTCCTATCAATGCAAAAATGGTACCGTTAAAAACTTCAGATCACGGTGCAAAAAATGAGCCCTCATACCGCCCCATACACGGAAAAATAAAAAAGTTATAGGGGTCAGAAGATGACAATTTTAAACGTATTAATTTTCCTGCATGTAGTTATGATTTTTTCCAGAAGTCCGACAAAATCAAACCTATATAAGTAGGGTATTATTTTAATCGTATGGACCTACAGAATACATATCAGGTGTCATTTTTACCGAAAAATGTACTACGTAGAAACGGAAGCCCCCAAAAGTTACAAAACAGCGTTTTTTTTTCAATTTTGTCGCACAATGATTTTTTTCCCGCTTCACCATAGATTTTTGGGCAAAATGACTGATGTCATTACAAAGTAGAATTGGTGGCGCAAAAAATAAGCCATCATATGGATTTTTAGGTGTAAATTTGAAAGAATTATGATTTTTTAAAGGCAAGGAGCAAAAAACGAAAATGCAAAAACGGAAAAACCTCCGGTCCTTAAGGGGTTAAAATGGTAATCTTTTGACCCCTATAACTTTTTTATTTTTCTGTGTTCAGGGCGCTATGAGGGCTAATTTTTTGCGCCGTCATCTGAAGTTTTTAGCGGTACCATTTTTGTTCTGATCAGACTTTTTGATCACTTTTTATTCACTTTTTTGTGGTATAAAAAGTGATCAAAAATGCGCTATTTTGGACTTTGGAATTTTTTTGCGCGTACGCCATTGAACGAGCGGTTTAAAAAGTGGTATATTTTTATAATTCGGACATTTCCGCACGCGGCGATATAACAAATGTTTATTATTATTTACACTGTGTTTTTTTATTCTTGGAAATGCCGGGTGATTCAAACTTTTATTAGGGGAAGGGATAATTGAAAGGGTTAATGATTTTTTTACACTTTGTTAATGCAATATTATAGCTCCCATAGGGGGGGGCTATAACATTGCATGTACTGATCTTTTACACTGATTGATCCATCTCCATAGGAATGGATCAATCAGTGTTTTCGGCGATTGAATGCTCAAGCCTGGATCTCAGGCTTGAAGCATTCTTTCGGCGATCGGACAGCACAGGAGAAGGTAAGAAGACCTCCTCCTGTGCTACAGCTGTTCGGGATGCAGCGATTATACCGCGGCGATCCCGAACAGCTCCCTGAGCTAACCGGCAACTTTCACTTTCGTTTTTAGCCGCGCGGCTCAGCTTTGAGCGCGCAGCTAAAGGGTTAATAGCGCGCGGCAGAGCGATCAGTGCCGCTTGCTATTAGAGGCGGGTCCCGGCTTCACTATGACGCCGGGCCCGCCGCGATATGATGCGGGGTCACCGTGTGACCCCGTGTTACATCGCAGGACCGGGACCCAGGACGTACCCATACGTCCTGGGTCCTTAAGAGGTTAAAGGGGTACTCCGGTGAAAAACTTTTTTTTTTTTTTAAATCAACTGGGGCCAGAAAGTTAAACAGATTTGTAAATTACTTCTATTAAAAAAATCTTAATCCTTCCTGTACTTATTAGCTGCTGAATACTACAGTGGATATTCTTTTCCGTTTGAAACACAGAGCTCTCTGCTGACATCATGACCACAGTGCTCTCTGCTGACATCTCTGTCCATTTTAGGAACTGTCCAGGGTAAAAGGAAATCCCCATAGCAAACATATGCTGTTCTGAGCAGTTCCTAAAATGGACAGAGATGTCAGCAGAGAGCACTGTGCTCATGATGTCAGCAGACAGCTCTGTGATTCAAAAAGAAAAGAATTTCCGCTGTAGTATTCAGCAGCTAATAAGTACAGGAAGGATTAAGATTTTATAATAGAAGTAATTTACAAATCTGTTTAGCTTTCTGGCACCAGTTGATTTAGAAAAAAAATATATATATATAGTTTTTCACCAAAGTACCCCTTTAAGGTATAATGAATTTCTGGAGTTGTGGTCAAGGGTACTTAACACATATCTAATCTATGAGGGGGTAGTTTTTGTCACATGACCAATTCCAAAATATAAACGTGTACGAGAATCACTTCATGCCGTAATAATAATTAAAAAAAACTAATTAACGACAAAACAAATGGAATAAGTAACAGAGAAATTACCTTCATCTTCATCAATAGCGCTTACAGTCATTACAACATATCCCACATCCTTATCTTCCTCCACACTGGTCTCATACTTCTGCTGAGGGAACATTGGGGCATTGTCATTGACATCACTTACAAATATTCTCACATAGGCCGTATCTAGGGAGAAGACAGAACACCAGTCATTGTCACCTTTACGTGTCTATCCCATTGCCAGAATTTCCCATTTCATCGAGTGCATATCGTTCCTTGAGGAAAAATATTATTTTAAAAAAAAACGATAAACGGGCCAAAATGTTGCACATCTGATGTATAAGTCTCTGAACTTTTAAAAAGGTACTCCACTGCCCCAACGTTCGGAATATTTTGTCCTAAATGCTGGGTGTGAGCTGTAGGGGGCGTGATGTCCCGGCCATGCCCCTCGTGCCGCCACTCCACGTCCCCTCAATGCAAGTCTATGGGAGGGGGCGTGGCAGTTGCCACGCCCCCTCCCATAGACTTGCATTGAGGGGGCGTGGCGTGACATCTCGAGGGTCTGTGTCCACAAATAGTATTTTGCTCACTTTTTTTTTTAGGCAAAACAAGAAGCAGGTCCAGAGAAAGAGTTTTACTCTGTGTTAGCTCCACAGCTTGTTTTGGCTAAAATACTGATCGAAATATTGACTGAAATACTGGGTGTGAATATAGCCTTAGGATGCCCAAATGCCTAGTGAAAGTGTCGTGTATATTTTACTGTAAATTGTTGCTGTTTTTTTTAATTTTTTTTACCCGTGTTAGAATGTCCTTGCATCCCTGGCCGAGCTGACTCTGTGGAGTCCTGAGACTGAACCTCAATGAGATAAGATGCCTGTTTCTCCCGGTCGAACAGAGTTGCTGTGTATATAACTCCTGTCTCAGGATCGATTGTGAAATGTTGGTAGTCTTCATTGACATCTTTTAGTATTCTGTATTGAACCTGTGCATAAAAAAAAAAAAAGTTAACCATTCAATAGAAGCATAACATAATGTGAATTCAGGTAGAAGAAACAGACATGGTCGCACATCTACATATTGCATTTTGATCTACTTGCTTCTCAGCATTAATTCAAAAACTAACAGGTTGTTAGTATACATTTTGATCAAAAGGTACAAGCCCACACGCCACGTCAAGGCCACCTAATTTGAGCGGGTCCCTAACGTCCCTAGCATAAAATGGCATAGCACTGGGCAGTGAACACCACCGCCGCGACACCAGTGCACCCAGGGGGAACGACCCACTGGCAGAGCGACCCAATGCCACTCAAACAAGTCCATGGGTCGCACCTCCCCACAGACACGGCGCCACGGCAGCAACAGACGCCGCACATGTTAGTTTTTGAATTTATGCTGAGAAGCAATTAGATCAAAATACAATATGTAGATGTGCGACCATGTCTGTTTCTTCTACCTGAATTCACAAGAAGCATAACATAAGCCTCCCAAGTTGGAGACCCCTCCGTGACATCCATAAGCCCTAATACGGTACAGTGATCCCTCAACTTACAATGGCCTCAACATACAATAGTTTCAACATACAATGGTCTTTTCTGGACCATTGTAACTGGAAACCAGACTCAACATACAATGTACAGACAGTCCAGATCTGCAAAACGTGTCAATGGCTGGAAGAACGGACCAATCAGAATGGACATTTCACTGGTAAAACCCCTGTATTACTGAAGTGCATGCACTGACTGGTGTCTGGTAGCGCCCCCTACAGCACAGGGAAGTACAACATGTTCTGTACACTTTACCTGTACCAGGGTTAGCTGCTCCTTTGGACACCAGGTGAGAGCGACTCCATGTTACTTTTTTAGGACACTGTGTGTACTGTACAGGACCCTGAAGAAGCTCCTGTCCTCTAAATAGACCAGTGTTTCCCAAGCAGGGTGCCCCCAGCTGTTGCAAAACTACAACTCCCAGCATGCCCGGACAGCCTTTGGCTGTCCGGGCATGCTGGGAGTTGTAGTTCTGCAACAGCTGGAGACTCCCTGCTTGGGAAAAACTGACATAGACAGTGATTACAGCTCCCAGCAGATCTTTATTACTTTTATATGTATTTGCTTTGTCTATATTAGTTATCTACTTATTTTTCTTTAATCATCACTTTTTCCTATTTTTGGATGACATTTTGTTGACCTCAGAACCAATTACCAGGTTTCCATAGAATTATGGTCTCAACATACAATGGTTTCAACATACAATGGTCGTCCTGGAACCAATTAATATTGTAACTTGAGGGACCACTGTATAAATGAAAGGGATGTCTTGATGAGTTCCTGCCACATTGAAAATACAGTCCAGTCTGTAAATCTCTGCCCATTCTGGGCTCGCTAGTCAAGTTCTAGCTTATGACAGTTCTCTCTATATTCACACTTATTAGCACCGCCCACATGACTACTTAGCTCACACTGGGCAGAGATTTACATGAATAAAATGACAAGTTATCCTCAAACTTTTCTCACAAAATTATATATCAGTCTACTCAGCTCTGTCTGCTCTATAACATGGTGCCTGAAGATTGGACTGCACTTTTAATGTTTAGGTTCCCTTTAAATGGGCACTGCCACTTTAAAAAATGTTTGTAGAGACATGCCAAAAGTATTGTAGATGTAGAAAAGCGAAAAAAGAAAAAGACCAAAGGTTGGCGCCTCGTGCGTTACCATGGATACAGGGGGGGGGGAATTTTCCCTTGCGGGAGGGGGTTCTTGCAGGCTCTATAAATTTGCCGCTCACCTTGAGCATATAGGAAATATGCGTATTTGGGGTCTGTTTTTAGCGTCCATTTATATAATATACATTTTATTCCTCTCCCCAGTCTCTACAGTGGTTCTTTATAAGTATATATCAGTACAATCATTTTGTTAAGTGGATGATGACCTTTCACCTTTGCACCATCCTCCATCTTGTATGATAATTATTCTGTCTATTTAAACCCCACCTGCCTCATGTTGTGTATGTACTACAGTCAATCTGATGAAGGGGTAGTTTCACCCCGAAACGCGTCATTCTTTTATTGCTGTACATCAAATAAAGTTGCTGCACTTTGCCACCTTATGACCTGAGTGTGACCACTTCCTCTGGGATCCTGAGCGCCTGCTGCCAAGGTCGTTTTTTTTCCTATCCTTATCCAAAAGTATTGTAGAGACATGTCAAAAGTCCACAACTGATAGCTAGAACCGGCTGGGAGAAGAGTGCGCTAAGCAAGACAAATTTACAATGTAAGTGTATGGGGTTGTCCCAGTCAGCTGCGCTCTTCTCCCTGCTCGATCTAATAATTGGTCGTGGTCAAAACACTTAGACCCCGACCGATCCCAAATGTTGACATGTCTCTAGGACATGTCATACGTTTTCTAAAAGGACAGGTACAATTTGAGTTTCGAACAGTAAATTAAGCCATGGTACACCCTCTAATATAAGATGTAATGGTCTATATAAGTCCAGTTGTTATCAACTCTCATTTACTGCATTAACTTTTAAGGACCTTTCCATGAAGCCCAGAGTCCTGATCTGTAGCTCTAACTTCTACTATGGATGAACCAATCTCTGCTCCCTCTGGTAAAGTCACTTCATAAGAAGACGACGTGAAGAACGGGACGTTGTCATTGACATCTATAAAAGAGAAGGAACAAATATCAAGAAAAAGTTTGCCGATTCCTCATGTCAGCACCCGGTGTATCAGAATGAAGGCAGCAGGATAAAAACTACCTCCTCACCCACATATCACATCTGTGGGCCATTCCATTACTTCTGGGGTACAATATGTACATAACCAGTTCACTGTATTATAATCTGCTTAGTCAACATTGCTGATTTTTCTAGGACAATCCAAGCCATAAATAGGACAAGGTTTATGCAAACTGCAAAAATCAAATGTAGAGACCTAATGTAGACTATGGACACTTTTCTACTGATTTTTTAATTTTTTTTATTTATTGTTCATTTGTTTCCTGAATGCAAAGTTAAAGGACACCTGGGGGATAAGTGTTTGATGGTGGGGGACCCCCCCCCCCCCTGTGATCTCCTAAATGGCGCCTCGGCCTTAACGCTCAGCTAATGTGCGTAGCGTCGACCTGAGAGGTAGACGGTTGTACCCCCTCCCTGCCCCGTCCCCATACAGTTCTATTGGAGAGGTGGGGAGGCATGTCGGCCGCAACGTCATACTGCGGCCGGCACGCCTCCTGCAGGGGAGAGCCGCGGCCCAGTGCAGGAGATCGCGGGGGGCCCCAGCAGTCGGACCCCCCGCGTTAAAACACTTATCCCCTATAGGATAGTGGATAAGGGTTTAAAGGGCTGCAGATGTCCTTTAAGCAATTTTCCAAATCATCTTCATTAAAAATTTCTCACTGTTTTGCTGTCTCTCAGAGAGAGAGAGAGAGAGAGAGAAAGAGAGAGAGAGAGAGAGAGAGAGAGAATGAGAAAGAGAAAGAGAAAGAGAGAGAGAGAGAGAGAGAGAGAGAGAGAGAATGAGAAGATAAACCCATCAGACAGATTTTCTGCTCTCTCAGTGTAACAGATTGCAGCAGGAAGGAAGAGGAGGTTATATATCAGTTGGAAGTGTGGATAGAAGCGAGCTGTAGATAGGGTGCAAAACAGATACAATGCAATTTGCAGGGGAGAATCAGATAAGCTCTATACATGTGTAAAGAGTAAATAGAGCTCACACACAACTGTGGAGGATATAGAAGAGAAACTAAGCAAAACATTTTATGAATAATTTTTTTTTTTTTTTTTTGTGGCATAGTAAGTATATAGCAAGAATACATAAAGTGCATTTCAAGGGTGTCCATAGCCTTTAAATGTTGGTAAGTATGTAAACTGCTATATTCATTGAACACACAGGACATATCACCATAAAAGTCTAACGGCTTATTTGTGAATTAACTATGTAAATGATTTCCCCTCAGGTTTGTCTATGTAGTAGCTCCTGGACCCTGTTGTGGCTAGGCCCTAATATGGTGCCATAACCTCGTGGGCAGCTCCAACCCTGGTTTTTGAAGTAGATTCACCATAAGACTCTAGTACTACTCACCAGTCACATTGACATGAATTGTTGTAAAAGAAGCCAATGGAACAATAGCCACGTTCTGAGCTCTAATCCTCAAGGTAAAGAACTTAGTTCCTTCATAGTCCAGCGGTTCAGAAACAAGTATGGAAGCTGAGCCTTCAGCTCTATTAGGCTTCAGGTAAAAGCGGATGGGATTGTTTGTCTCTGGTACCAGGCCTTCCTCCATGTTGTATGTTACTCGAGGGTCATCAAGCAAAGAAGAAGCTTTCACAGTCTACGGTAAATACAAAAAAAAAAGTAAATGTATGAAGACCAAATACCACTGTATGAGGTTAATTTCAACCCTGTGACAATACAATAAGATATAGGGCCATTTGATTTTTTCTATTTTTATTTATGATGTGCATGCAGATTAAAGGGTACCTCTCATCAAAAAAACTTTTGATATATTATAGATTAATGTATGCAGAATAACTTTACAATTGCATGTTATTAAAAAATATGCTTCTTTCTATTTAATTTTCCACTTTGAAGAAATGACCACTAGGGGTCTCCCTACCAGTCCTGGTAGCAAGCATTTCAGACTCATGATAGAGTCCTAAACACTACGAGCTGCCAGTCTGCTTTGTTCACAAAGGAGAACACTCAGAGCTGCCAGCCTGCTTTGTTCACAGCCTGTTTGGCTGTGAACAAAGCAGGCTGGCAGCTCTGAGTGTTTAGGACTCCAGCATGAGTCAGAAATGCTTGCTGACAGGACTGATCGGGAAAAATACAATAGAAAGAAGCATATTTTTCATTAACATGCTATTGGAAAGTTATTCAACATTCATTAATCTAAAATATACCAAAAGTTTATTTGATGAGAGGTACTCTTTAAAGGAATTGTCTATTTTTAAAAATCTGTTTAAAAAAAATTCTAATTTTGAGTCTCTCATTTATGATCAGTATCATTTACTCACATAGAAGAGCTTCTCTCATTCTGGAGGACCCAGTGAGTTGATGCATTACATAGACAGCCTATTAATGGACATGGTGTAATGCTTCTTTTCTCCTGTGGTGGCGCTACAGTTTAATTGAGCACTTGATGCCAGATTCCCCTGTAAGTTACAGCTGATCACTAGAGCTCCCAGCAGCAGGGCACTCTCCCTGCGAATTTCTTTTGAGGAACCCTCTAAACAAAAAGGACTTGTAGTGGGCGTAGGTGTGTGAGGACTTTTGGTCCTATATAGAGCCCAGATTTTATTACATCTTTTTTTACATTGTGAAAGCAAACATGAGTTGGATCAGTACATACCACAATCTTTGAATCGGGAGTTATATTTTCAGGAATGGAGACCCAATATCTTCCCTGTTCCCACTGCGGAGGCTGGTTAAGAACATTAGTGATGGTCACAGAAAGCTCCACAGTAGAGCTTCGGTTGCCTCCATCTGTAGCAATGATGTGTCGAGTGATATAAGATATCTAAAGAAGATGGGTAACATTATATGTAGTTTTTCTTTTGTAAAAGTTAGAGCGTTGAAAAAAAAAACAATAAAAGTCCATCAAGTTCTACCTTTCATATTGTTCCTCCACAGCCCCATTCAAATAAATAGAATGAGCTGCAAAACTAGACACGGCCCATAGTGTTGTGTGGTGTTGTTTTTTTTAGACTTTTTTTAGTACCTGGGATATTGGATAGCTGACATAAACCCATCCAGTGCTAGGGTTGATCTTAAAATACTCTGGCTGCTGTGCTAACATTGTGTATGTAATGGCAGCATTGACCCCCTGGTCATCATCTATGGCCGCAACACGAAGGAAACTGGTTCCGACAGGTGTGTCTTCACGGAGAAAGTCTAGAAGGAAAAAAAATGAAGAGACTCTGTCTAGTTAGACCTACTGTATGTCATCAGCCATAGGAAAACGTGGCGTTCACTCACATTGGTAACGACTGTTCTCGAATTTGGGGTCATTGTCATTGATATCAGCCACGAAAATTGTAACTTGACAAACGCCAATCAAAGGCTCCTGAGCTTGGTCTGTGGCAGTCACTGAGATGGTGTACTCCCGCTGCTTCTCACGGTCAAAGCTCTGTGCAGTAGTGATCACACCTACACACAAAAAAAGGAACATTCAACATGGTAAGACCCCAGTCGCATCACATTTTACTGATACGTAAGAAGTGTACAACAGATATTGGCAAAAAGGTATGCTGATGTATACTGTGGCACAGTCGCAATTATCCCACTGATTAGTGACTATGTTCAGCCTTTTTACCAAACGTATATTCTATTTTGTGTGGGACCCTAAAAAAGCAAGGTCTACTTTAATTTTTAGTAACATTCGGGAAGTGGACTGAACATAGTCACTAGTAGACTACATTCAGTACAATAAACTCAATGGGCCTGCTGTTAGTACGTTGCAGTCAGCATACCTATTTCCAGATATCCTGACATATACCTTTGGTAGTGACGTACCTAGAATAATGGGGACCCCATAGCAAATATCAACATAGACCTCCTATAATGTTTTCTTATTTTTTCCACCAGTACATAAAGGTCTGGTGCATATATCTCCTTTCCTTTTAATGACCCCTTGGTCAATGCCTCCCTCTAATAATTTGCTGACAGAAAGAGGAGATCTGCACAGTTTTTTTGACAATAGATAAAGGAATAAAACCAACCAGAACATCTTTCCAAGGGCCCCATAGAAGCCACATGGTATACCACTATGGTACATACATTTTTGGCATTTGGTAAAAAAAAGGTTTGAATGGGGCTTAACCCCTTAAGGACCGGAGGTTTTTCCGTTTTTGCATTTTCGTTTTTTGCTCCTTGCCTTTAAAAAATCATAACTCTTTCAAATTTACACCTAAAAATCCATATGATGGCTTATTTTTTGCGCCACCAATTCTACTTTGTAATGACATCAGTCATTTTGCCCAAAAATCTATGGTGAAGTGGGAAAAAAAATCATTGTGCGACAAAATTGAAAAAAAAACGCTGTTTTGTAACTTTTGGGGGCTTCCGTTTCTACGTAGTACATTTTTCGGTAAAAATGACACCTGATATGTATTCTGTAGGTCCATACGATTAAAATGATACCCTACTTATATAGGTTTGATTTTGTCGGACTTCTGGAAAAAATCATAACTACATGCAGGAAAATTAATACGTTTAAAATTGTCATCTTCTGACCCCTATAACTTTTTTATTTTTCCGTGTATGGGGCGGTATGAGGGCTCATTTTTTGCACCGTGATCTGAAGTTTTTAACGGTACCATTTTTGCATTGATAGAACTTATTGATCGCTTTTTATTCATTTTTAAATGATATAAAAAGTGACCAAAAATGCACTATTTTGGACTTTGGAATTTTTTTGCGCGCACGCCATTGACCGAGCGGTTTAATTAATGATATATT
Organism: Hyla sarda; assembly: GCF_029499605.1. Classification (NCBI taxonomy): domain Eukaryota; kingdom Metazoa; phylum Chordata; class Amphibia; order Anura; family Hylidae; genus Hyla; species Hyla sarda. Next base: position 335,374,967 of record NC_079193.1, read on the forward strand.
TTTATAATTCGGACATTTCCGCACGTGGTGATACCACATATGTTTATTTTTATTTTTATTTATACTGTGTTTTTTTTTTTATTGGAAAAGGGGGGTGATTCAAACTTTTAATAGGGGAGGAGTTAAATGATCTTTATTCACTTTTTTTTTTCACTTTTTTTTTGCAGTGTTATAGCTCCCATAGGGACCTATAACACTGCACACACTGATCTTCTATGCTGATCACTGGTTTCTCATAAGAAACCAGTGATCAACGATTCTGCCGGATGACTGCTCATGCCTGGATCTCAGGCACTGAGCAGTCATTCAGCGATCGGACAGCGAGGAGGCAGTCCTGTCAGCTGTTCGTGATGCCGCGATTAGCCGCGGCTATCCCGAACAGCCCGACTGAGCTAGCCGGGAACTTTCACTTTCACTTTTAGCCGCGCGGCTCAGCTTTGAGCGCGCGGCTAAAGGGTTAATAGCGCGCGGCGCCGCGATCGGCGCTGCGCGCTATTAGAGGCGGGTCCCGGCTTCACTATGACGCCGGGCCCGCCATGATATGACGCGGGGTTACTGTGTAACCCCGCGTTATATCAGAAGAGCAGGACCAAGGACGTACCGGTACGTCCTTGGTCCTTAAGGGGTTAAAGGGGTACTCCGGTGAAAACCTTTTTTTCTTTTAAATCAACTGGTGGCAGAAAGTTAAACATATTTGTAAATTACTTCTATAAAAAAAATCTTAATCCTTCCAGTACTTATTAGCTGCTGAATGCTACAGAGGAAATTCCTTTCTTTTTGGAACACTGATGACATCACGAACACAGTTCTCTCTACTGACATCTCTGTCCATTTTAGCAACCATTCATAACAGATGCATAGCAAATGTATGCTAAGGGCATCATGGTGGCTCAGTGGTTAGCACTGGTGCCTTGCAGTGCTGGGGACTTGGGTTCAAATCCCACTGAGGACAACAATAAATAAAGCGTTATTATTATAATAACGTCAGCAGGGAGAACTGTGGTCGTGATGTCATCAGAGAGCATTCCAAAAAGAAAAGAATTTCCTCTGTAGTATTCAGCAGCTAATAAGTACTGGAAGGATTAAGATTTTTTTAATAGAAGTAATTTACAAATATGTTTAACTTTCTGCCACCAGTTGATTTAAAAGAAAAAAAGTTTTCACCGGAGTACCCCTTTTTAACCCCTTAACGACGCAGGATGTATATTTACGTCCTGCGCTGGCTCCCGCAATATGAAGCAGGATCGCGCCGCGATCCTGCATCATATCGCTTCGGTCCCGGCGCTTATCAACGGCCGGGACCCGCGGCTAATACCACACATCGCCGATCGCGGCGATGTGCGGTATTAACCCTTTAGAAGCGGCGGTCAAAGCTGACCGCCGCTTCTAAAGTGAAACTGAAAGTATCCCGGCTGCTCAGTCGGGCTGTTCGGGACCGCCGCGGTGAAATCGCGGCATCCCGAAAAGCTGATCGGACACCGGGAGGGCCCTTACCTGCCTCCTCGGTGTCCGATCGACGAATGACTGCTCCGTGCCTGAGATCCAGGCAGGAGCAGTCAAGCGCCGATAATGCTGATAAGAGGAGTGTTAATACACGCCAGTGATCAGCATAGGAGATCAGTGTGTGCAGTGTTATAGGTCCCTATGGGACCTATTACACTGCAAAAAAAATGTAAAAAAAAAGTGTTAATAAAGGTCATTTAACCCCTTGCCTAATAAAAGTTTGAATCACCCCCCTTTTCCCATAAAAAAAATAAAACAGTGTAAAAAAAAAAAAAAATAAACATATGTGGTATCACCGCGTGCGTAAATGTCCGAACTATAAAAATATATCATTAATTAAACCGCACGGTCAATGGCGTACGCGCAAAAAAAATTCCAAAGTCCAAAAAGGCGTATTTTGGTCACTTTTTATACCATTAAAAAAATGAATAAAAAGTGATCAAAAAGTCCGATCAAAACAAAAATCATACCGATAAAAACTTCAGATCACGGCGCAAAAAATGAGTCCTCATACCGCCCTGTACATGGAAAAATAAAAAAGTTATAGGGGTCAGAAGATGACATTTTTAAACGTATACATTTTCCTGCATGTAGTTATGATTTTTTCCAGAAGTGCGACAAAATCAAACCTATATAAATAGGGGATCATTTTAACCGTATGGACCTACAGAATAAAGATAAGGTGTCATTTTTACCGAAATATGCACTGCGGAGAAACGGAAGCCCCCAAAAGTTACAAAATGGCGTTTTTTTTTTTCGATTTTGTCGCACAATGATTTTTTTTTCCGTTTCACCGTGCATTTTTGGGTAAAATGACTAATGTCACTGCAAAGTAGAATTGTCGACGCAAAAAATAAGCCATAATATGGATTTTTAGGTGGAAAAGGGTTATGATTTTTAAAAGGTAAGGAGGAAAAAACAAAAGTGGATTAAATTCTGGTCATTTTCTTCTTTGCATTTCTTGCATTTTTGATTATAGGTTGAGTGTAGTCTAAGAGTAAGTAGAACATGAGATTGGAATTTTTGTATCTTTTTATTATCTTTTTTTCCTTTAAATCGTTTGGAATCTAGTGTATAATAACCATGAGTTTATTTTACCTGTATAAGCATCAATAATAAATGCTGGACTTGCACCTTCTCTATGCATCAGTCCATACTTCACTTCTCCATTTAATCCAGTGTCTGCATCATGAGCTTCTACTTGTAGGACAAAGGTGCCAGGAAGCTGGTTCTCCAAAATCCATGAATTTTCATTGTATTGAAAACACTAAGGAAATAAAAATAAAAGTATATAAAACATAGAAATATAAAAATGTGAAAAAACAAACCAATGCAGTGTTGAGTGGAAAGGAGGATTGGATAGGAGTGAAAACAATAACTGAAAGTCAATTAGATAATAACTTGGAATCTTAAAGGGGTTATGCTACGTTTGGTAGGCCAAAGTAAAGGTAATGGAGTGGCTATCATAAAACCCTGACCTCAACCCCTTAGAACTGGAATATCAACCTGACTCAGTTTCACCAGTGAGGCCAAAATTCCAGCAATTTATTGTGAGAAGCTTGTGGAGGACCTCATTCACTTCCAGGCAGTGGAAGAGAGAGGTGGTGTCTGGTAACTATAAAAGAAAGTATACTAAGAGATTGTCTGAGCTAGTGATTGTGCGTCTGTATACAAGAGTGTGAAGTATACAAGTGAGTGGAAGTATAAAAGTGAGAGGGACTCAAAATTAAGGAACTTTGAATTCAGGTTTAAATGAAATATTTAAAAGGCAGTCCAGTGTACATCTTGCATAATGTATGCAATCCTTGAACAGGAGTTTGAGGGTGCATATTATTGTGCGAGATGTGTGTGAGTTGTTTATTTGGAAGCCCAGATCCTGGATCTAGATGAGCACCTGGTGACACTGAGATGCATTGACAACTTGGAGAGGAGTCTCCTCTTCACTGAGCAACTACTCTCTGGGGTAGAGGTGGGGGAGGATAGTGTGACGGAGGTGCAGGACAGTCAGGCATTTAGCTGGGTTACAGTTAGAAAATGGGGTAGAGGGAAAAGTGTCAGGGAGGCTAGTCCTGATCTGGTACACCCCAACAAGTTTGCCCGGTTGGCAGATGAGGGGGATGCCATTTCAGAGCTAGCAATACTGCAGTAGGACTCTGACCGCCAGGGGGGGGGGGGGGGGGGGGGGGTTTGCTCCAGTAAGGAGGGAGGGGTGCAGGGCAGGCCAGACAGGTACTGGTAGTGGGGGATTCAATTATTAGGGGGACAGACAGGGCAATCTGTCACAAAGACCGGTATCGCTGAAATGTGTGTTGTCTTCCTGGCGCTCGAGTTCGGCACATTGCGGATCGGGTTGACAGGTTGCTGGGTGGGGCTGGAGAAGACCCAGCAGTCATGGTACATATTGGCACCAATGACAAAGTAAGAGGTAGGTGGAGTGTCCTTAAAAATGATTTCAGGGACTTAGGCCGCAAGCTTAAGACAAGGACCTCCAAGGTAGTATTTTCTGAAATATTACCTGTACCACGAGCCACACCAGAGAGGCAGCGGGAGATTAGGGAGGTAAACAAGTGGCTCAGAAGCTGGTGTAGGAAGGAGGGGTTTGGGTTCATGGAGAACTGGGACGACTTCTCTGTCGGATACCGGCTCTACCATAGGGACGGGCTGCACCTCAATGGGGAGGGTGCAGCTGTGCTTGGGGAGAAGATGGCTAGAAGGGTGGAGGAGTGTTTAAATAGGGACTGGGGGGCCAGGGAACCTACAACATAGAGGGGGAAGATAGTGTAGATTGAGAGGGGGACTTATTAATGTACCTGGGGGTGGAGCGGACGGAGGGGTTAGAATAGTTAATAGGGATAGGCATCATAGGAAGAAAAAACAAACACCATTGAACTGCATGATGACTAATGCCAGATGTCTGACCAATAAAACTGACGAACTGGAGTGGTTGATGTCTGAGGAGGATTATGACATAGTGGGTATAACAGAGACTTGGTTGGACGATACCTGTGACTGGGCGGTCAACATACAGGGTTATAGTCTATTCAGGAAGGATCGGACAAAACGGAAAGGGGGACGAATTTGTCTGTATGTTAAATCGAGTCTGAAGGCCGCACTACGGGAGGATATATGGGAGGGAAACGATAATGTGGAGTCATTATGGGTAGAAATATATGGAGATAAAAATAAAAAAGGGGTTTGCTATAAGCTACCAAACATAATGGAAGAGGCAGAAGATCAATTACTGAGGCAAATAAACAAGGCAGCAAATCAGAATGAGGTGATAAAAATGGGGGACTTTAACTATCCTGATATAAACTGGGAGACTGAGACCTGTGAATCTCATAAAGGAAATAGGTTTCTGACTATAGCGAAAGACAATTATCTGTCCCAAATGGTGCAGGGCCCGACCAGAGGGGGCGCCCTACTAGACTTAATATTAACCAACAGACCTGACAGAGTAACTAATGTGCAAGTAGAAGGACACCTAGGAAATAGTGATCATAATATAATACATTATAACTTGTTCTTCAATAAGGGAATCTCTCGAGGGGCCACAAAAACAATGAAGTTTAGGAAGGCAAAGATTGACCAACTCAGAGAAGCCCTCAACAATATAAAATGTGATCATGTCCTCAAAAACAACAATACTGACACTAAATGGGAGACTTTTAAAAATATCTTAAATTCTCACTGTAAGATGTATATACCTTATGGGAATAAAAGGGTCAGAAATAAAAGAAAACCAATATGGAGGAATAAAAATGTTTAGGGGGCAATAAATGACAAAAATAAAGCATTTAAACTACTAAAACAGGACGGCAGTGAAGAATCATTAAAAAGCTATAGAGAAAAATGTAAAACATGTAAAAAACTGATAAAATCCGCAAAAATAGAGACAGAAAGACTCATTGCCAAAGAGAGTAAAACTAACCCCAAAATGTTCTTTAAGGGTCTGTTTATCCGTAGACTATCCTGCGCAGATTTGATGCGCATTATTTGATCTTGTGTTCAGTCATTTAGTTTACATAAAAATCTGCAGCATAATACTGTACGTGTGAATAGACCATAACTATATAAATAGCAAAAAGGTTAAAAAGAGTTGGCACTTTAAAAAATGATAGGGATCAGATAACAGGGATCAGATAAAAGCAAATATATTAAACAAATTCTTCTCCACTGTATTCACCGAGGAAAATGAAATGCCAGGTGAAATACAGCGAGATAAGGTAAACTCCCCAGTACAGGTCACCTGTCTAACCCAGGAAGAAGTACAGTGCCGCCTACAAAAAATCTAAATAGACAATTCACCAGGTCCAGATGGCATTCACCCCCGAGTTCTAAAGTAATTAAGTAATGTAATAGACAGACCCCTATTTTTAATATTCAGGGACTCTATGGCGACAGGGACTGTTCCCCAGGACTGGTGCATGGCAAATGTGGTGCCAATATTTAAAAAGGGGTCAAAAGGTGACCCCAGGAATTCTAGGCCTGTTAGTTTAACCTCTGTTGTATTTAAATTGTTTGAGAGTTTTCTAAGAGATGCTATTTTGGAGTATCTTGATAAAAATAAATGTATGACTCCATATCAGCATGGCTTTATGAGGGATCGGTCCTGTCAAACTAACCTGATCAGCTTTTATGAGGAGGTGAGCTCCAGACTGGACCAGGGGCAATCACTGGATGTTGTATATCTGGATTTTTCCAAAGCATTTGATACGGTGCCACATAAAAGGTTGGTGCATAAAATGAGAAGGATGGGGCTGGGGGAGAATGTGTGTAAGTGGGTAAGTAACTGGCTCAGTGATAGGAAACAGAGGATGGTTATTAATGGTACTTATTCTGATTGGGTGACTGTTACTAGCAGGGTACCACAGGGGGTCAGTCTTGGGTCCTGTTCTGTTTAATATATTTATTAATGACCTTGTAGAGGGGTTGAATAGTAAAGTAGCAATCTTTGCAGATGATACTAAACTCTGTAAAGCGGTAAACACAATAGAGGACAGTGCACTGTTACAAATGGATCTGGATAGATTGGAGGTTTGGGCTGGAAAGTGGCAGATGAGGTTCAACACTGATAAATGTAAGGTAATGCACATGGGGAGGAAAAATCCGGGCTGGGATTATGTATTAAATGGGAGAACACTTGGGACAACTGACGTGGAAAAGGACTTGGGAGTCTTAGTTAATAGTAAAGTTAGCTGTAGTGACCAGTGTCGGGCAGCTGCTGCCAAGCAAATAAAATCATGGGGTGCATCAATAGGGGCATAGATGCCCACAACAAGGAAATAATTCTACCGCTGTACAAATCACTGGTCAGACCACACATAGAATACTGTGTACAGTACTGGGCACCAGTGTACAAGAAAGATATAGTGGAGCTGGAGAGGGTTCAAAGATGGGCAACCAGGGTAAAACGGGGAATGGGAGGACTACAGTACCCAGAAAGATTATCAGAATTAGGGTTATTTAGTTTAGAAAAAAGAAGGCTTAGGGGCGACCTAATAACTATGTATAAATATATTAGGGGACAGTACAGAGATCTCTCCCATGATCTATTTATACCCAGGACTGTATCTATAACAAGGGGGCATCCTCTACGTCTAGAGGAAAGAAGGTTTCTTCACCAGCACAGACGAGGGTTCTTTACTGTAAGAGCAGTATTCAAAAGAATTCAAAAGGGGTCTGGATGCATTTTTGGAGAATAATAACATTACAGGTTATGGATACTAGATTTATCGGGACAGAACGTTGATCCAGGGATTTATTCTGATGCCACATTTGGAGTCGGGAAGGGATTTTTACCTCTAGTATGAGGGATTTTTTTCCTTCCTCTGGATCAACTCAGTAGGGACTCATTAGGGTTATAGGTTGAACTTGATGGACTCTGGTCTTTTTTCAACCTTATGAACTATGTTACTATGTAAAACTTGCAACCCATTTAGACCATTTAAAGGGGTATTCCAGGAATTTCTTTTATTTGACTATGCTACAGGGTGTGTAAAGTTTAACGTAGTTCATAATATAGTGTCTGTACCTGTGCAATTTTTATGTGACCTTTGCCCCGATGTTTATTTTTAACAGCATACAAAAGTAGAGTCGTATTAGGTTTTTCCAGGTTGCAGTGCGGCCAATTCATTATATCATTAGTAGGGTGTTGAAAGGAGTCTGACTGCTGCAATGGGTGGAGTAACCGCTGAGGAATTGTAGTTTCAAACACAGCACAGCATGGTAGGGAGCTCAAGTGTGCTTCAATGGATTGGCTGGATGATGTGTGGGAGAGAGAAAAATGACCTTACACTTACAAACAAGGGATCCTGGGACTTCCTAAGCATGTCCATTACTGGCAGGTAAGTACTAAAATCACCTTATTGTGGATAACCTCTTTAAAGGCAATGCTACCAAATAGTAACCATGTGTATGTAATCAATTACAAAAACCCAAAATAATTTTCCATTCACCTTAGCCACAATCATTTTTTTTACCATTCCTCACACTTTTTATGTCAGCTTTTATTTCTTTCACCACATTCCCAGTGGCTCAGAAGTTTACATACACATCACACAATCACAAAATACCCCAAAGAAAAGTCTGGGATCCCAGTCGAATCAATGACAAAAACCTGGGGCACAAGGCCCAGGGCACAAAATCCCTTAATAGCGCTTCCCTAAAACTTAACTTTTATTGTACTGCTTAATTATATAAAATGATATTCCCAAGTGACAGAACAAAAAGGTTAAAAACAACTGCACTACTATGTTTATATAAGGGACACTAGATGGGACACTCATCTTAATGTACAGTATATGCAGATTTGATGTGCAGGATTTGTAACTGCAGATTAGAAGTTGTGCTCAGTCATTTAGTTTTCATTGAAATCTGCAGCAGAAAATCCTGTGCATAAAATCTGTGTATATGTGAACGTAGCCTTAGAAGTCACATATGACATGATGACCCATCTGTTCTGCTCACCTCTCTGAAGATCGGCTTATTGTTATTAACATCATTTATCCCTACAATGACTTGAGTGAAGCTGCACAAAGCTGAAGGTCCCCCAGATGAGTTGTCATCCACCGCGGAGATGTTCAGTATATACTGAGTCTTCAGCAGTCTTGGGAGTGGGGACTTACGAAGTTTTAAGATACCTTCAGGACACATTAAATAACAGGTCGTGAAAATCATTTATTCAGGTATGCTTATTTATACATCTGCTTGGAAGATGTGTACTTTTCTACCTTTTTGGCTGTCCAAGTCAAAGTTTCCATCTTCATTTCCATCAACTATAAAGTATGACACGTTGTCTCCATCAGGATCTTTTGCATGGACTGTGGCCACCAAGGTGTTTGGTCCAGCGTCTTCTGACAAGAAAGTGTTATACCTAAAAATGATAACATTTATCATTATATCCGGATCCTAGATTGTTAGAATGAAGCAACCGCAGTAAAGCTTTTTGTGCTGTGGTTGACTATACGGTAGTATAGTAGGTTAGAAAGGTATACTAACATATAGCTGCCCAGCAGAAGACAAAAGGACACTGTTTTGGCAACTATTGGACCGGGTTCCTGCAGCAGTGGTCGTGACATCACAGCCATGCCTCCTCGAGACGCTACACCCCCTCCATTCATGTCTATGGGAGGGACGTGTCTGCTACACGCCCCCTCCTATAGACATGAATGGAGGGGGCGTGACGTTATGATGAGGCGTGGCAATGACGTCACGATCACGGTCCAGCTCCCTTCATGTCAGAATGCTGGAGCACCGGAGTACCCCTTTAATGGCTCTTAGTACTGTACATAAATGGGGGTCCTGAGTGGTGATGTTCTCATAGGTCACATGGACAGGAACTTTCTTTGTGAGACCACTCAGAAAATTATACTCTGATATATTATACTCTGTCACAGCTAGATGATAAAAGACGACATTGGTAAAGTCTATAATGTCCGACCACAGTTGGCTTCCATAACAAAAAGACCACCGGTTTTCTGTAACTAAAACCCATACGTACTGATATTCATTGGAATAGATGTTTGCTCAGAATTAATTGTCAGACTGACATCAATGGAAAACATCTGTGCAGGGACAAAAAGAATCTGAAGTCCCTTTCATTCTGGAAATCACTGCTGGTCCAAGATCACCGGCTTGTCCAATACAATCTTCTTATATCTTTGTACAATATATCAGAATAATATTTTGACTTTACTTGTTGAGATCACAGCATTCCATAATATCTTGGAATGTAATACCAGAATTGTTGATATTTGCACTACACAGATATATTGGATATGAATAGTATACAATTCTTACACAGTTTGGGAGAAGACAGGCGCTTCGTCATTGATATTGGACATCCGTAGACGCACAGAAGCTGTTCCGGTGAGAGGAGGTTTTCCTTTGTCTACAGCTATCACTACAAACTCGTACATGTGGTTGGGTTGCTCGTAGTCTAGTCTCTGGCTGGACTGGATGACTCCTTGCAGTGTGATGGAGAATTCTGAGCTCTGGATGAAGTAAGAAATCTCTGCATTGCTCCCGGAGTCACAGTCCTGTGCTGTAACTAATATAGAAAAACCACAATAACTGTTTAGAACTTACATTACATACAAATGTATACTAAATCATTGCAACCAATCTCATGGCTACATGAAGTGATATATAAAAATGGCTATCCATAGTCATAGGCGGATTATGGATAAGACGATGTAAATAGCGCATGTTCCATAGAAAGTGATGGTTTTGAGAACAGTAGGAAAAACACTGCACCTTGTAAGATGGATGTGCCCACAGGAATGTTTTCTATAATGCTGTCCTGGCTGTAAATCGACTTATGGAACTCAGGGGAGCAGTCATTATCATCCGTGATGTGAATCATGACCTGGGTATTAAGATATATTAAAAAAAAGAAAGACAAAACTATGAGACAATTGTAAAGGAGTAGTCCAGTTTATGAAAAAGTATCCCCTATCCAAAAGGATCGGGGACAGGTGACTGGTCTACTGCACTGCGCTCCGGCTCTCTTCCTGCAGGGAGTGGGTCGGCACGCTCCCTACATGCATCTCTATGGGAAAGCTGAAGATACACGAGCGCTGTACTCATGTATCTCCGGCTCTCCCATAAAGATACATGGAGGGGGCTTTGTGTGGTGGTCCACACAGCTCCTTGCATGTGGAGAGTCGGGGTGCAGGGCAGGAGATCGTAGAGGTCCCAGCAGTCAGACCCCTACAATCTGACACTTGTCCCTAATCCTTTGGATAGGGGATACATTTTTTTTTTTTTTAAGTGTACTACTCCTTTAATGGAGCAACGAGACTCTAAAAGTGCAGTTTATTTTTTTTTCGTTTTTTTTGAAAGCCAAATAAAAATTTTTTTTTAAAAAAGTTTCTGGTCCTGTCTGTCCTGTCTCAATACAAGGCAACATCCACACAGCCAATCATAGGCAGAGGTGGGTCACTGCTCTGGACAATGATTGGTTAAGCAGGTATTTTGTTTGTGCCGAATCGAGGACCAGGAAGTGAAGATGCTTGAGGACTCGGCCACCATCAGGTTCAATTCCTTAAGTATTACTTTTGTTTATTACATTTTTTTTTTTTAATACAATTTGCCTACTTTTTAATTTTATTCTGCCTGGGAGTAGATTATTTTTTTTGTTTTTGCTAAAAACACTGCATTAGCCTAAGTAACAGAAAGGTCCAAAGTAAACCTGGGAACCATCATAATGGCAGCAGTATGGGATTGGGGAGGTGAGTGCTGCTTTTCTTTTTTTTATATATATAGTTTTTTTTACCTAGTCTGGCTTCCTTTTTCACATTTTATCTTATCGGACAATCCTTTTATTATTGTGTAATGAGAGCCAGAGAAAGCAGTAAGCAGCAGGGGTCGGGCATTTAGCCTGTGGTTAGGCAATAAAGATATCAGACCTTATGTCATTGGTGTGAAAATACAGCACCATTTTATTACTTGGGGCCACCATCCTCCCTAACCTCATCTCTACAATCCTTGCTTGGCGGCCCCCAGAGGTTTAGAGCAGATTATTCCGTTATCCCAAAGACAATCTGCCCCGATCGGCCTGGTACCTCGGTGACACTGCTGAATTCACTTTCGGCTTCCAGAGCTTTAACCAACAAGTGATATAGATGATGTCCGCTCTCGTAGTCCACGGCACGTGTCAGGCTCATCCCCCCGCTCTCTTGGTTAATGGTGAACAGGCCACTGGGATTCATCAGTAATGTGTAGGTGATAGATTTGCCTTGAAAGGACACGGCCTCCACCACTGCCATTCTACAGGGAAAAAATGATTGATTGATTCAATAATTTGGACAATTCACTTTGCATGTAAAAATCTTTTCTGTGCCGTTAATTTACATATGATTTGTAATGAATAAAACATCACAAAAAACACCACAAAGAGTGCCTTGCAATTTAGTCCAATACATTTTGAAACTCGAGCACAAAAAAACAACTTCTGAGGTCTGTTGAGCAAAATACCAGAAAAAAACACTATACCTTAAAAAAAAAAAAAAAAAAAAAAAAAAGACAGTGACCCCCCCCCCCCCACCCCCCACACACACACTCACAAGAAAAAATAACCTACAAAATGTGGTGTGTTTTACATTTGAATAAAGATTTTAAGGTGTCAAAACCACTTACAAAAATGTTTTTGAAATGACCAGTGTTCTCCACAGTGGGAATGTTGCAAAATACGCACGTGGGAATTTTCCATAATGGGCACTGCCATTCACACAAACTTTTTACATAATGTAAAGAATACATTATATATGTATAAAAAATGCTTCATACTTCTTACCACTAGGGGTCCCTCCACTTTTGAGAACATTGTCTTGTCACTTCAGCCATTGCCTGTGTGTGTCAGCTGGGCAAAATACAGGAAATGTGGGCAGACAAGCAGGGCTGTGTGGAGGCTCCCGGCTTGTCAATCAACCGGCTGTTTGTGCCAGGGGTCTGTCATAGAGCTTAAGTGCACAGACCAGCCAATTGTCAGCTCTGAGGAGTAAGGGAGGAAGTTCCCATATAAGACGTGAGGGCAAGCAAGGGGATGCTCCTCCTCCTCCTCAGTGAACTGCATGCAGTGTGATCAACATAAAAAGGGAATTAGGAGCCACAAAAGTATGAAAACCAGGATTGAAGCACACAGACAGGACCAGCACCAGGTAAAGGAAGACTGGAATATACATTTTTTATTTTTCTCATCTCTTGACAGGTACACTTTAAGGCTACATTTACACTTCAGAATCTTCACCTGGAGATATTCCAGGCATCCATTCCTTCAGACCTAGGACTGCATTGACATGCAATCCATGTGGAATTAGGCCAAAAGAATGAACATGTAAATTCTTTCAGCGGTTCTGGAATTCCTAAGCAGAAATTCTGTAGTGTGAATAGGATACAGTATGTGTCTGGGTGAATATTTGCCATTTGTCAAAAGTATTTTAACTTTCATTTATATTCTACAATGAAGAATGAAGCTTTTATCCCAGTCGGGTGGCTGCATTTCTGTGACAACATAAACTGAGGATTCTACTTACTTCTCCCCAATGGCTGTGTTTTCCGGGACAAACAGGCTGTACGTCATATTGGTAAATTGTGGTGGCCGTAATCCAACCAGAATGGAGATAGAAGCATAAGGACTCTTTTTTCCATGTTTGTCTGTGGCCTGAACTGTGAGGGCATATTCCTTGTTCCATATTAATGGTAACCCAGTTGTGCTGATAACTCCGGAATCTTTATCTACTTCAAATCGCTGGTCAGCACCTTCAAACAATGTAAACAGACAGGATACCATGACATATCATTTTTATTAATTCAAAAGGGTAACTGTACTATTGAGAGGTCATAGAGACATAGGGACATGTCAGGAGTTTGGTTGGTGGGGGTCTGGAAAATGAGACCCCACACTGATCTCTAAAAAGGGGAAGAAGCCATAATTACATGGGTTCACCACCCAGACCACAGCAATAAAAAACTTCTAACATGTCTCTGTGGTGTGGTGGCCCAGTATAGGAGGTGTTACCCCGTGCTCCTGATATCCTGTCAGGCAGCCTCCTTCAGTGTCCACAAGGCCCCCTGCACTTGTTTCCGCATTGTAAATATGTTTTACCATGTAAAGTGTTATGAAATGTAATGTTGCTTTAAGAGTTATACCATGTGGTATGTCATGTGATTGTTATCCAGGAGGTACCAGTGACAAGGTGATCCCAAGAGTGACCAATGGGCTCCCTGCTAGTCTCCCCCATATATACCCTGGGTGGAGCTTCTCTCTCTCTGAGCTCTGCTCTTCTGCTGAGGTCCAGTGCAGTCGCCTAGTGTGTGTGTCCAGAGTGTTGGAGACCTCAAAGTCCAGTCCTGCAGCCGCCATCAATTCAAGTAAGATAAAGTCACCGCTTTATGAGTCAAGTCAAGTCAGTCCCTGTCATCTGTCAAGTCAGTGTGGTCTGCATTCAATTGTCCAGTCCTACTACAAGTCCCAGCAAGCCCTTAAGGTCTCTGCGTCACTAGTCACCTCCTTGGGCCCTGGCTGAACTGTATAGACTTTACCACCAATCTACCCTCAGTAAAGATACCGTTGTCCGTAACTTGGAGTCAGTGTTTATTGCCCCCGTGCCTAGCCCAGGGTCCAGCGGTATACCTTCAGGTGGTTATAGGCTAAACCACGCCCTGGCATCACGAATACAAGGGGTTAATGCCATCTGCCCCTAGGGTAACAACATCTGCCCTGCACCACACACCCTGCCACCACATATCTATGACTTTCGCAAAGTACAGTTACACTAATATGTATGGATATATATGTACATGTCATTTCTTTTTATATTTCGGGTAGAGATAACTCTGCATAGGAGCTGTAAACACAAAACAGTAGAATATTTTGGAGCAAGACAATTTGATAACATGTTTCAATTAGTATTGTAGATGAATTGGTGCAATACCCAAATATATGGTCGCAAAGTTGGACTTAGTTGGTAAAAATAGCAGGATAATATGAAATATATGAGATACAAAGTAAAAGAAAAATACTGTATTTAAATGTAGCAATTTGCAGAATCTTTCTTCATTGTATTGTTTCATGCTACCTTCCATTAGATGGTATGATATGCCACCCCCGGAGCTCTCGTCATTGTAGTAATGGGCAAGCAACTGGTATACGAAAGTGCCTTTTGGTGCTTCAGGGTCAACACAAGCCAAGTAAGGGAATGGGTACATGGTCCACTCCAAGCTCTCTTCTCTTGGAACCACAATTGTTATGTGGCACAAATACCAGTCGGCATCTATAAGCAAGAACAAATGTAAGTCAAATAACAAAAAGCAAAACTGTTAAGATATTGGTATCATAGGGGAAGGTATACAAGATAAGTGGGACTTGCCCCATCAGGCTACGGGTGACGCTCCCTGTGGGAGATTTATCAAAACCTGTGTAGAGAGAAGAGTGGTGCAGAAGCTAATAGCAACCAATCAGATTGCTTCTATTATTTTTAGAAAGGCCGCTGAAAAATGAAAGAAGCGATCTGATTCGTTACAATGGGCAACTGTGCCACTTTTCCTCTACACGGGTTTTGATAAATCTTTTAATTGCATTTTTGGGGCAAAGTTAAAGGGTTACTCCACTGCTCAGCGTTTGGAACAAAATGTCCCGAATGCTTAGAGCCGGCGACGGGAGCTCGTGACATCATAGCCCCACCCCCTCATGACATCATGCCCCGCCCCTCAATGCAAGTCTATGGGAGGGGGCGTGACAGCTGTCACGCCCCCTCCCATAGACTTGCATTGAGGGGGCGGGGCATGATGCCATGAGGGTCAGGGCTATGACGTCACGAGCTCCCGGTGTCGGCTCTAAGCATTCAGAACATTTTGTCCCTTTAAGTAACTATGCATTACATAATCTACAATGCATTTGGAAAGCTTTCAGACCCTTTAAAATTCCGCCTCACTCCTTTAAAAACATATAATTTAAATATGTACATGTATGATTTACCAATGCCGACTAATAAATGGCATAAACTGAAAGACGAGTGGACAAGTATGAGAACAAGCAATAGGAAGTTGGCACCGGGCGTCTGATGAAACACCTTGAGGTGTGAAACAGCGGGTGTCATTCGCGTGCACGCTCCTGCCGTCCCAACTCTACTGGTGACACAGGGGTAAAGTACTTTTTATGTTCTAGGTCTGAATGCTGAATAAATTGCTCCAGCAGGATTTCAAGGTGTATGCTCCTATTCTCCTTTCTCCGGTCTGAAGTTATGTTTTGATATCTTCGTGTAGCACCCTATACATTCCTGGACTGCTACATATACAGTATACTCACCCCCGTATGGCCTCAGCTTCAAAATGTTTCTCCTGCATCTCCTACTAGACAGTCTGGGAATGTGCTATATTTTGTTAAATTTGGCGCATCTTTAGACTCATGTAACTTTTTGTATAAACTAGCGGCAACAAGCAGCGGTCCACTAGTCCTCAAGGCCCATCAATAATAATGGCCCTGATTTACTAAGAGTGGAGTGGAGGTTTTGTTTTGTTTTTTGCTGTTTCAACCTTTTTTTTCCATGGTATTTACTAATTTGCGCTGCTTTTGGAAACTTTATACATGCTTTAAAGTGTAGGGTTTTCTTACCAGAAAATGTACGTGATTTTTCAGAGTGGTTTTCAGAAAAGACGAGTGATTTTGGATGAAATGTAGGGAACACGCCTCTTTTCTCAAAAACCATGCCCATTTTGTAGTTTTTTTTTTTTCACTCTGAGTGTTGGTGATTCTGTCTGTTTTTTTCTGTCCCACATTCAGAATTTACACAGAATTTAGGCGCACAACCCGACAAAAAGAGTTGGAATGCTTTTAGTAAATGAGGGCCAATGGGTTTTAGTTTCTCCATTGGAATAGGGAAAAATTGAAATCCTGGATTGTTGGTGGGCCTTGAGGACTGGGGACTTCTAAACTAGAGGATGCCTTACTCAGTACTTACAAAAATAAAAAAAATAAATAACACTTAAAGCGGTACTCCGGTGAAAATTAATTTTTTTTAGATCTACTGGTACCAGAACGTTAAACAGATTTGTAAATTACCTCTATTTAAAACTCTTAAAGGAGAAATGCTGCAGAAAACGTTTACCTTTCCTTGTGCCTGGCTGGCTACAAAAACAAAAAAAAAAAAAAAACTTTAAAGGACATCTGCAGCAAAATAAAACTTAGCCCCTATCCACAGGATAGGGCATAAGTGTCTGATCACGGGGGTCTGACCGCTGGGAACTCCGCGATCTCCTGCATGCCTCCTCCATGTATCTCTATGGGAGAGGCGGGGGTGCAGCATTCATGCCTCCCCACCTCTCCCATAGAATTGTATGGGGTGGGGGCGTGGAGGGGGCATACTGTCGAACTTAGAGAGGTCGATGCTACGTGCATTAGCCGCTCACATAGAGCGGCAATGCGGGGGCCTGTTTTGGGAGATTGCGGGGGGTCCCAGCGACTGGACCCCCCGCGATCAGACACTTATCCCTTATTCTGTGGATAGGGGATAAGTTGTCTTTTCTTGCAGATGTCCTTTAACCCACCTTCCTACGTTCCCTCTTTGCGCCCATATCGGCATCCCGTTCCTCCACTGCTGCTCTGTTCCATGCTTCTTAGGCTCGGAACGTTACACTGCGGTCAGCGTATCACTGGCCGCAGTGTTGTCCCGCCTCGGCTGGTGATAGGCTGAGCGCACTGTCATGTAAGGATCTTGGGCCCCGCCTTCTCTCTGCTTCCCAGGCTCCTTACATGACAGTGCGCTCAGCCTATCACCAGCCGAGTCGGGACATCCCGGCGGCCAGCGATACGCTGACCGCAGTGTGATGCTCCGAGCCTAAGAAGCATGGAACTGAGCAGCAACGGGGGAATGGGATGCCGATATCAGCTCAACAGGGGAACATAGGAAGGTGAGTTAAAGTTTTCTTATTTTTTTTTTTTGCAGCCTGGGCACAAGGAAAGGTAAAAGTTTTGTGCCGCATTTCTCCTTTAATCCTTCCAGTACTTATCAGCTGCTGTATGCTCCACAGGAAGTTCTTCTTCTGTCTGACCACAGTGCTCTCTGCTGACACCTCTGTCCGTGTCAGGAACTGTAAAAAGCAGGAACAAATCCCCATAGCAAACCTATCCTGCTCTGGACAGTTCCTGACACAGACAGAGGTGTCAGCAGAGAGCACTGTGGTCAGACAGAATTTTTTTTTTTTTTAAAGAAAAGAACTTCCTCTGGAGCATACAGCAGCTCATAAGTACTGGAAGGGTTAAGATTTTTAAAAAGACGTAATTTACAAATCTGTCACGCCCCCTCCCATAGACATGAATGGAGGGGGCGTGGCGTGATGTCACGTCCCCAGCCCCAGAAACTTGGAGGTTTCCGAAACTGGAGATTCAGCAGCCGCATATAATGCGGGTACTGCAGGGAGATCGCTGGGGTCTCAGCAGCAGGCCCCCGCAATCAGACATCTTATCCCCTATCCTTTGGATAGGGGATAAAATGTTTTTGCCCGGAATACCCCTTTAAGGCCAAAATGGACTGAGTCCTTAAGGAGTTTAGAGAGTGCTCCTAATCTCAGCTCGATACCAGTATAAAAGACACCTGGGAGCCAGCAATTTTGCTGGTTGAAAGGGGATCAAAGTTGTATTCCACTGAGCAAAATGCTAATTAATTCATAACTTATTTAAAATGCGTATCTCTGGATTTTTTTTTATTTTTGTTTTTGTTCTGTCACTTCGTGTCCAAATTAACCGACCATTATAATTATAGACCGATCATTTCTTTGTCAGTGGGCAAATGTACAACATCACCAGGGGATCACACTGTAGTAGAAAGCTTTGCTAGTGTGCTCTCCTGTTGTTCCTTTTTGGGAAGCAATTTGGGTAAACTGTGTATATTATGGTATTGGTTACAATGTTATTCTTTTCAGATAGAGGCGGAGTAATCCCGACTAAAATTTGGCACAGAGATGCTTTTTTACTAGTTCTAAATAGGGATCAATGTAGTTTGCTACATAGGGTACTGAATTTAGAAAAGTGAAGAGCCCTCACACCCAATATTTTTATCCCCTGGACTAAAACATCTCTTGGGAGAATAACATTCCCGGCTTTAGACGAGAGGAACATATACCTCATTTTTTTCTTTTCGCTTTATAACTGGTTGCAGTGCTTATAGCATATGGGGATCTTTATGAGAAAAGGGACCAACAAAAGAAAACGGACGGATAAAATCTTCTTTAATCGCATAAAGTCTGAAATGAGTCAGAGCGAAGCCCTCCTATTCATTTAGGGAAAAGCCACTTCTTCCTTTCAGGGAGAATGACCAGGATTCAGCACGGAGGGTCCTAGGATTAGTGAATTTAATATGAGCCAGATTCATGGAGTGTTTAATCTCTTGAGCATGGCTGCTTTCTTCCTTTATTGTGACCACCAAGCCGGTCTGCACTCCACCGGCTGGACATCCTGCCAATGAGTCTTATTGAAAACGTAATTAAAAGTTGCCGCATGCGGACAAAGTCACGTTTTGATGTTTATTCCGGCTCACAGGTCCACAATAGAATTTATCGGCTCCGTCAATGGTCAGGGCTGGAAGTTTTTTTTTGGTTGACATCAGTTCACATTACTTCACCTATTTACGTCCTTGACTGAAATGACTTCAGCTCTTTACATTCCTTCGACTAATTTACATGGAGAACTTTGTTTTCAGATGTTATAATTAAAGGGCAGGACTTTTTAAAACGTTAGCACATTCATAAGGTTGTGTTTCCACTTGGAAGTTTGCTTGGATATCTGCCATTGCCGTTTTTGGGCCAAATCCAGAAGTGGATCCATGAGGAAGGAGAAGTATAAGTCCTTCCTTTATATTCCCCATTCCTTTAAAATACAATTCTGGATTTGTCCTAAAAATTGCAGTAGCAGAATGGAAACTGCCTTAAAAGGGTACTACGGTGGAAAACTTTATTTATTTGTTATTTTTTTTAATGAACTGGTGCCAGAAAGTTAATCAGATTTGTAAATTCCTTCTATTAAAAAAATCTTTATCCTTCCAGTACTTTTTAGCAGCTGTATGCTACAAAGGAAATTCTTTACTTTTTGAATTTCTTTTTTTGTGTTGTCCACAGTGCTCTCTGCTGACACATCTGTCCATGTCAGGAACTGTCCAGAGTAGCATAGATTTGCTATGGGTATTTTTCTCCTGCTCTGTACAGTTCCTGATACGGGCATCAGGTGTCAGCAGAGAGCACTGTGGACAACCCAAAAAAGAAATTCAAAAAATAAAAATTTTCCTCTGTAACGAACAGCTGCTAAAAAGTACTGGAATGATTAAGATTTTTTAATAGAAATAATTTACAAATCTGTTTAATTTTCTGGCACCGGTTCATTTAAAAAAAAGTTTTCCACCAGAGTACCCCTTTAAAAGCACTATGTCACTGTATAAAATTTATGAGCAGTCCTTGTCTATTTTTGCAAATTAGATACATTTATACATTTAAATACTCTATAAGGGAATAAAAGGAGTCATCGTTGTAAGAGCCAAATCTATTAGTCCGAGCAGGTAACAGCATCACTCCCTTCAGAGGACCTGGTATATCCATGCACTACGCATACAGTCCATTTCTTTCAAAGGAAAGTAACCCTGTAATTCCTTAATTCTCCTTTGGGGGCACTGCAGGAAAAGTAAACACTTGCTGCAAAGTTCTCCCTCAGATGATAGCTGACGCTCTTTGATCAACCTATAGGTTTAGGTTTATGTATCATAGTTATTTATAACCATAGCAATACCAGCTGTTGATACCCATTGATGGAATACACTGTTGGACACTGTAAGCTTCGAAGAATCTATTTTAATTCATTTGTATTATGTAATAAACCAATACTAATGCCCTGTGGTGTCCATCGCCTGGTAAAGTGCTTTACAAATGGTTACACAAATCAAATAACCTTGAACTACATTGTTCATTGTGAGACCTTCCCTAAAGGCAGAGGAACTGTCAATACCCGGTCACCAGAGCTTCAGATACGTGTACACTTAGCAGACACCCAATGCAGGGAGAACAATGGTCTAACAAAAAGTTATAAAAATATATATATTAAAGATATCTGGAAACTAATTAGGAATATGGTAACGTTATCCCCAACCATCATAAATTCAACTAAGGGCAAACATAACTAAAGTGGCTTGTGTTTGGAAAGTCCTTTTTGGATACCATTTTTGTGAATTCTGAATTAATAGAGTGGGAAGGGGGGGGGGGGGGGGGGGGGGAGTCGTCTTTCAGGACTTTTTACACATTTTAGCCAAAGTGGAATATGGTGGAGAGTATCTGTACATTACTAGGACAGCCTGTTGATGTCAATGGGGACTACATAATTCTTTATTTTCCCTGAGGCGGCACAGCAGGGATACAGAATACTTGTGGCCCAGTTACCCACTCAGGTTACAGCTGTTCAACAAATGACAACAACGTTAAATTTAAACATAAATAGAGGCACAGTGCTGGGACTTGTAGTCCAATGACTGAGGTCTATGAGATACATCCAAAAGAATTGAGGGCGGCATTCCAAGGCTTCTGTGAAAAAGCAGACTTTTTTTAAAAATCATAAAATCATTGTCTGATTTTCAAAGAATTTAATTACAAATTATGGTGGAAAATAAGTATTTGGTCACCTACAAACAAGCAAGATTTCTGGCTCTCACAGACCTGTAACTTCTTCTTTAAGAGTCTCCTCTGTCCTCCACGCGTTACCTGTATTAATGGCACCTGTTTGAACTTGTTATCAGTATAAAAGACACCTGTCCACAACCTCAAACAGTCACACTCCAAACTCCACTATGGCCAAGACCAAAGAGCTGTCGAAGGACACCAGAAACAAAATTGTAGACCTGCACTAGGCTGGGAAGACTGAATCTGCAATAGGCAGGCAGCTTGGTGTGAAGAAATCAACTGTGGGAGCAAGTATTAGAAAATGGAAGACATACAAGACCACTGATAATCTCCCTCGATCTGGGGCTCCACGCAAGATCTCACCCCATGGTGTCAAAATTATCACAAGAACGGTGAACAAAAATCCCAGAACCACAAGGTGGGACCTAGTGAATGACCTGCAGAGAGCTGGGACCAAAGTAACAAAGGCTACCATCAGTAACACTACGCTGCCAGGGACTCAAATCTTGCAGTGCCAGACGTGTCCCCCTGCTTAAGCCAGTACATGTCTAGGCCCGTCTTAAGTTTGCTAGAGAGCATTTGGATGATCCAGAAGAGGATTGGGAGAATGTCCTATGGTCAGATGAAACCAAAGTAGAACTTTTTGGTAAAAACTCAACTCGTCATGTTTGGAGGAGAAAGAATGCTGAGTTGCATCCAAAGAACACCATACCTACTGTGAAGCATGGGGGTGGAAACATCATGCTTTGGGAATGTTTTTCTGCTAAGGGACCCGTATGACTGATCCGTGTAAAGGAAAGAATGAATGGGGCCATGCATTGTGAGATTTTGAGTGAAAACCTCCTTCCATTCAGCATGACAATGATCCCAAACACACCGCCCGGGCAATGAAGGAGTGGCTTTGTAAGAAGCATTTCAAGGTCCTGGAGTGGCCTAGCCAGTCTCCAGATTTCGATTCCATAGAAAACCTTTGGAGGGAGTTGAAAGTCTGTGTTGCCCAGCGACAGCCCAAAAACATCACTGCTCTAGAGGAGATCTGCATGGAGGAATGGGCCAAAATACCAGCAGTAGTGTGTGAAAACCTTGTGAAGACTAACAGAAAACGTTTGACCTCTGTCATTGCCAACAAAGGGTATATAACAAAGTATTGAGATGAACTTTTGTTATTGACCAAATACTTATTTTTCACCATAATTTGCTAATGAATTCTTTACAAATCGGACAATCGTACTTTATGGATTTTTTTCTCATTATGTCTCTCATAGTTGAGGTATATCTATGATGGAAATTACAGGCCTCTCATCTTTTTAAGTGGAAGAACTTGCACAATTGGTGGCTGACTAAATACTTTTTTGCCCCACTGTATAACCAGAAGTTCTGGCACAGCAGCCATAGTATTTCTGGGCTAATATTGTAAATTCCATGACACCAATCAAGGTTTGCTTCCAATGTGTTGGAAATTTCCACTTATAGAACAACAGTTCTCACCTTTTGGGTAACAACCACTGGTTTTGCTAGCACCTTGCACCAGAGTAACATCCCCAGGTGTCAAAGGTCAACACATCCATCTGCAATTCTGTTTACCCCCTCTGCAAGATTGCCAACCTACAGCTTCATCTTTTAATGGAAAAAATGGAAAACCATAGCGAGTCATGAAGATACATGTCTATAGCTCTTATACTGATATTAAATCATTGCCAGATATAAAATGCTGATGATAACAATCACAACGTCCTCTGAAAGCAGAAGTCCCCAATACAGTCCTCAAGGCCCACCAGAAGTCCAGAATTTGAATTTTTTCCTGTTCTTTTCCAATGGAGTAACTTAAAAAAAAAGAATGTTGGTGGGCCTTGAGGACTGGTTTGGGGACCACTGGGCAAAAGGACCAACTGTCTCCAAAATGATGGAGGCATTTTATTTTTTATGTACACTGGAAAAAAAGTCTCCGTTTTACAGTGTCCAGGAATTTATGGACAATTGGGAACCCTGCTCTTCTGCTAGTAACCCATGGTGCCCCAGGCATCTATAGGGTCCACAGAATAGGGGATAAGTAGCTGATCGGGCACGCGCTCCATTCATTCCTATGGAAGCACTGAAAAGATCCGAGTACAGCACTCGGCATCATCCGCGCCCCCATAGGGATAAATGGAGCGCGTGCTGTCGGCACACGCTCCTCACTAAGAGCGCCGGGGGCCCATCTCAGTGATCGCAGGGGGCCCCAGCGGCCGGACCCCCCCATGATCAGCTACTTATCCCTTATCATGTGGATAGGGGATAAGTTATATGTCGCAGGAGTACTCCTTTACTGTCCACACTGACATAAGCACCAATTCAAGCAGTGCCTCCTTCACACGGAATCTGCCCCAGGATAGTGTGCATGGGCTCTAGTTCTATGGAAAACTGGTAATTGGTTCCGAAGCCCCCAAAATGTCATCTCGAAATACCAAAAAAATGATGATTAAAGAAAAATGGCAAGACAACTGATACACCAATACAGATAAAGCAAGTCCGGGCATATAGTCAGAAATAGGTGCTGGAAGTTATACATCACATTATACATAGAGGGCAGGAGCTTCTTCAGGGTCCTGTACAATCAGAGATACATAATGGAGCTGGCACAGGTAAAGAGCAGCACAGTACCACACTATTCTGTAGGGGGCGCTACCAGACAGCCAGTCAGTGCATGCACTTCAGTAATACAGGGGTTTTACCAGTGAATGCCCATTCTGATTGGTCGGTTCTTCCGGCCATTGACACGTTTCACAGATCTGGACTGTCTGTAGTATTGTATGTTGTGTATGGGTTCAAGTTACAATGGTCCAGAAACACCATTGTATGTTGGAAACATTGTAACTTGAGGGGTCACAGTATTGTTGCTACACCTTGGGGATACCTAAAAACCTTGCAATAGAATTTTTGAGAAGATTTTGGATAATCCCACATAAACACGAAAAGACACTACCTATTCTTGTTCTCTTCTAAATCCTAACCCTGTGTTAAAGGGGTACGCCCGTGGAAAACTTTTTTTTTTTTTTTTTAAATAAACTGTTGCCAGAAAGTTAAACAGATTTGTAAATAACTTCTATAAAAAAAATCTTAATCCTTCCTGTACTTTTTAGGGGCTTTATACTACAGAGGAAATGCTGTTATTTTTGGATTTCTCTTCTGTCACGACCACAGTGCTCTCTGCTGACCATTTTAGGAATTGTCAAGAGCAGCATATGTTTGCTATGGGGATTGTCACCTGCTCTGGACAGTTCCCAAAATAGACAGCAGAGGACAGCAGAGAGCACTGTGGTCATGTAAGAAGAGAAATCCAAAAAGAAAACCATTTCCTCTGTAGTATACAGCCCCTAAAAAGTACTGGAAGGATTAAGTAATTTTCAAATCTGTTTAAACTTTCTGGCACCAGTTGATAAAAAAAAAGTTTCCCCCTTTAACGACGCAGGACGTATATTTACGTCCTGCGCCGGCTCCCGCGATATGAAGCGGGATCGCGCCGGGATCCCGCATCATATCGCGTCGGTCCCGGCACTCATCAACGGCCGGGACCCGCGGCTAATACCACACATCGC
Organism: Hyla sarda; assembly: GCF_029499605.1. Lineage (NCBI taxonomy): Eukaryota > Metazoa > Chordata > Amphibia > Anura > Hylidae > Hyla > Hyla sarda. The sequence goes on from NC_079193.1 coordinate 335,399,701, forward strand.
CGATCGCGGCGATGTGCGGTATTAACCCTTTAGAAGCGGCGGTCAAAGCTGCCCACCGCTTCTAAAGCGAAAGTGAAAGTGACCCGGCTGCTCAGTCGGGCTGTTCGGGACCGCCGCGGTGAAATCGCGGCGTCCCGAACAGCTGACCGGACACCGGGAGGGCCCTTACCTGCCTCCTCGGTGTCCGATCGACGAATGACTGCTCCGTGCCTGAGATCCAGGCAGAAGCAGTCAAGCGCCGATAACACTGATCACAGGCGTGTTAATACACGCCAGTGATCAGCATAGGAGATCAGTGTGTGCAGTGTTATAGGTCCCTATGGGACCTATAACACTGCAAAAAAAATGTAAAAAAAAAGTGTTAATAAAGGTCATTTAACCCCTTCCCTAATAAAAGTTTGAATCACCCCCCTTTTCCCATAAAAAAAATAAAACAGTGTAAAAAAAAATAAAAAAATAAATAAACATATGTGGTATCGCCGCGTGCGTAAATGTCCGAACTATAAAAATATATCATTAATTAAACCGCACGGTCAATGGCGTACGCGCAAAAAAATTCCAAAGTCCAAAAAAGCGTATTTTGGTCACTTTTTATACCATTAAAAAATGAATAAAAAGTGATCAAAAAGTCCGATCAAAACAAAAATCATACCGATTAAAAACTTCAGATCACGGCGCAAAAAATTAGCCCTCATACCGCCCTGTACGTGGAAAAATAAAAAAGTTATAGGGGTCAGAAGATGACATTTTTAAACGTATAAATTTTCCTGCATGTAGTTATGATTTTTTCCAGAAGTGCGACAATATCAAACCTATATAAGTAGGGTATCATTTTAACCGTATGGACCTACAGAATAATGAGAAGGTGTCATTGTTAACGAAATATGTACTGCGTAGAAAGCCCCCAAAAGTTACAAAATGGCGTATTTTTTTCGATTTTGTCGCACAATGATTTTTTTTTCCGTTTTGCCTTGCATTTTTGGGTAAAATGACTAATGTCACTACAAAGTAGAATTGGTGACGCAAAAAATAAGCCATAATATGGATTTTTAGGTGGAAAATTGAAAGGGATATGATTTTTAAAAGGTAAGGAGGAAAAAAACGAAAGTGCAAAAACGGAAAAACCCTGAGTCCTTAAGGGGTTTAAGGACAATGGACAATGCAAACATACAAAGGGTGCCTTCAGCTGTTGCAAAAACTACAACTCCCAGCATGGCCGGACAGCCAATGGCTGTCCGGGCATGCTGGGAGATGTAGTTTTGCAACATCTGGAGGTCTACAGTTTAGAGACCACTGATCTATAAGCTGAGTGTTTGCTACAACTTTATCAAGTCTATGCAAGTTGGTGGCCACCGGACTAGTACATTGTACCTGCACTGATACATTGTAGCAAAATTTCAAGAGGCAGGTGTGGGATTTTAACTGCTCCTGTATTACGTTTTGAATGGAAATTGCTTAGACTATATACAGTCTAGGCAGGAGAATGTTCACCTTTACAGCACCTTCACTATTTATCCATTTTTTCTTTTAATTCTTTCTCACAGTGAATTTCTTTTAACATTTTCCAGGTGTTTTTCCATGTTGAGAAACTTTTGGAGTTTTCAGTGACTTAAAGGGGTTCTCAGGTGAAAAACTATTTTTTTTTATATCAACTTGTACCAGAACGTTAAACAGATTTGTAAATTACTTCTATTTAAAAATCTTAACCCTTCCAGTACTTATGACCAATTGTACGAAACAAATCAGGTCCTGTACATGACTGGTTAAAATATCCTCTCTAAAAAATTTTAGGCACCTCTTTCACTGGTGTTGATCAGCTGGTGATTTAATATTGTCCTTCCAGTACGTATCAGCTGCTGTATGCTCCACAGGATGTTCTTTTCTTTTAAATTGTACTTTCTGTCTGACCACAGTGCTCTCTGCTGACACCTCTGTCTGTCTCAGGAACTGTCCAGAGTAGGCGCAAATCCCCATAGAAAACCTATCCTGCTCTGGACAGTTCTTGACATGGACAGAGGTGTCAGCAGAGAGCATTGTGGTCAGACTGAAAAGAAATTGAAAAAGAAAATAACTTCCTCTGTAGTATACAGCAGCTGATAAGTCCTGGAAGGATTAAGATTTTTAAATAGAAGTCATTTACAAATCTGTTTAACTTTCTGGCACCAGTTGATTTAAAAAAAAATGTTTTTCACAGGAGTACCCCTTTAATCTTTCTGGTAAAAGTGAAAATTCACAGCGTAAAAGGTGCCAAAAAACAGAGTGAACAATTTCAAAAATCACTCGGATTCTGAAACTATAGAAAACCATGTCTGCATTATAGAAAATTTGTTGAAAGTGCCGACTTTCATGGGAGGGGGGAATTTTGGCGCACATTGGCCCTGATTTACTAAGAGTGTTGTGTAGGTTTCTTTGTGGGTTTTAATTCCCTACAATTTATTTTCCACAGTATTTACTAAGGTTTCCCTACATTTTGCCCTTTCCCTACATTTTGCTTTTCTTACACATGTTCTGATCTGTCGGGTTTTTCCTCAGCTGAAATCCACCATATTTTCTGTGGAAACCTTAGTAAATATGTTGTTTTTTTGTGAAAATGTCGGGAACACGCCCTTTTTTGGAGACCACACCGCCTTTCCTGGCAGCCACGCCCCTTTATTGGGTTTTCTTAGCGAAATGGAGAGTTAGTCTGGGTTTTTTTCAATTCTGGCGCAAAATCTGGTGCAATGCGACAGATTCTGGCGCACAACCCGACAAAACATGTCGGGTTTGCAATAGTAAATGAGGGCCAATGTTAATAAATAGAGTAAAATACATTTCCCCATACATTCTATAATAGTAAACGAGGGCCTATGTCTGTTCCTTACCTTGCTCCAGATTATGCACTTTCACTTGTATCTCTGTCTGTCCACCTTGTAATTTTTGGGTTAGGTACAACCGTCCGGATCCGCTTTCTATCCTTACTGGGGGGTTGGAGGGAAAGCTGATCTCAAACCATTTACCCCTGTACCTTCTGTCTGGAATGGTAAAGATGGTCTCTCCAAGAGCTCCCCCTGCAGGTACCCTCACGGTGTAGGAAGACGATATAGCTTGGGGGTAAATGGAGCGAATAGGTCGATATTTGGAGGTGAGAGGAGGCAGTAGAGCAGTAGATGGAAAGCCGAACAAAATATGAACTGGTTTTGGCAGAAGAGATGCGGGGTAAGACGTTGGGGGCTGAGTTGGCATTTTTAGTTGCCTAGAAGTCCTTGACCTATAATTCGAAGCAAGGACAGGTGGCTTTAAGGTAAATTTTGGCACTTTGGATGAGATGCCTTGTGTGTCTATATTTCTATTCTTGCAGCCCCTCCTGGTATTCAGAGTTAATAGTCTGGTGCCATCCACAATTTTGGTAAAATTTCCACTTGTCTTCGAAACTTGCCCTTGATACTCCATATTTTTGACTTCTTTAGAGGGGCAGATCAGTCCCCCAGAGTTGTATCCGGTTGCTCCGTTAGGATCTCGTTTAAGAAATCTTGGTAGTTGAGAGTTTGCAGCCTGGCATTCAATGAGAAGAAGCATCAGGAGGGTATGAATACTTATAATACAATAATCTGGAGGTCTCCTGCTGCATCTTACAGATCCTGGGAACAGAAGCATCATTAGATCACACAGTCCTCAGCATGGAGTCAGCGGGGGGAATCTGGTTGGGGATGTCTGTGGAGGTCCAGGGTGGGCTCCGGCAGATACAATGTGGGATGTCTGTGGAGGTCCAGGGTGGGCTCCAGGCTCCGGCAGATACAATGTGAGAGCTCTACACTGCTGTCCTGCTGCTCCAATGTGTCAGGACACTCCCTCCTCTCTGCACACAGGGACAACGTACAGTGGAGCCGGACAGCTCTACCCCTATTATGTGGCATCACACTCCACTGTGTAGCATTAGCACAAGTATAGGGTCTTCCCCAAGTAAGTGATGCACACGAAACCGGCCGTCCACACTAATGAAAATGTAACATAATGTCATAAAAATGGGATTATTAAGACCGGACCACTTTCTATTGCTCCATGGTCTAGTTCTGATGCTCACGCGCCCATTGTAGGAACTTTTGGCAGTAGACAGGACTCAGCATCGGCACTATGTCCAGGCTGTGGCTATATAGCCACACACTTCAGTGTTTTCCAACCAGGGTGCCTCCAGCTGTTGCAAAACTACAACTCCTAGCATGCCCGGACAGCCTTCGGCTGTCCGGGCATGCTAAGAGTTGTAGTTTTGCAACAGCTGGAGGCACCCTGGTAGGGAACTACTGCCATACACAGTAAGCTATAATGTACTGTGGCATCTTTCTGTGAGGTCTCAAGCTGCCCTAATGATTAGATGGGTTTTACAATTAAAGGGGTACTCCGATGGGGCCCCGTTATGGACAACCTTCTCCCCAATTCTTTGGAAAGGGGCTAAGTTTAAATCCAGTGTTGGCTTGGGGGGAAGGGATATATGTTTAAATTTTCTCGCCGCCCCCCCCCACCTGTTAGAGCCCGAGATTTGCGCAAGACTATGGGTCTTCGATCTACAGATTTGGCAGAAGTCCTAAGGACTTGCATAGGACTTTCGCCAAATCCTTACATTGAATGCCCATAGTCTTGCACATGTCTCGGGCTCTAACGGCACAAAAATGTAAACTTATATCCCAATGCTTCAAAAGTAGTAAAGGGGTACTCCGCTGCCCTGCCTTCCGGAGCTCCGCTCCTGGAAGTTTATTACTCCGAACGTTGTGTGCGGGCTTCCGTGTTTGAGGCCGCCCCCTCGTGAAGTCACGCCCGCCCCCTCAACGAAAGTCTATGGGAAGGGGGCGCGACGTCACGAGGGGGCGGCCTCGAACACGGAAGCCCGCACACAGCATTCTGAGTAATAAACTTCCGGACGCCGCGAGCGGCGCTCCGGAAGGCAGGGCAGCGGAGAACCCCTTTAAAGTTAACTAGGTCTGAACTGATGTTTTTAATGCACAAGCATTTCTTAATATGTCCGGTTTGAGAAATTATATATATATATATATGATTACAAGTGGAAATTATAGGCAATTAGCGAGACACCCCCTAATAAAGGAGTTGTTCTGCAGGTGGTGACCACAGACCACTTCTCAGTTCCTATGCTTCCTGGCTGATGATGCACAAAGGCGGTAGTAGCGGTCCTGCTGCTGGGTTGTTGCCCTCATACGGCCTCCTCCACGTCTCCTGGTAGCCCCTCCATGCTCTGGACACTACGCTGACAGACACAGCAAACCTTTGTGCCACAGCTCGCATTGATATGCCATCCTGGATGAGCTGCACTACCTGAGCCACTTGTGTGGGTTGTATACTCCGTTTCATGCTACCACTAGAGTGAAAGCACCGCCAGCATTCAAAAGTGACCAAAACATCAGCCAGGAAGCATAGGAACTGAGAAGTGGTCTGTTTATATTTATATTGTTTTGCCCAGTTTCCCTTGGTTACGACCATATTATTCAGCAAAAACAGCCCATTCCAAAAACAATGTAAAGGCTAATGGGATACATTTATTAAAACCTGTGCAGAGGAAAAGACCATTTGCCCATAGCAACCAATCAGATTGCCTCTTTCAGAGGCCTTTTTAAAAATTCAAGAAGCAATCCGATTGGTTGCTATGGGCAACTGGTCAACTTTTCCACTTCACAAGTCTCCTCCAAATTGAGAAATCTCCTCCAAATGATAATGTCCCCCCACTATATGGAGTTTACACAGCAGAGAACACGAAGACTTTGTAATGACTTTGGCCTGAAATAAGGCAGCTCCAGATAATACAGTCATATTGTTCTAAGAGCTCAATTCGGCTGTACAAATATACATAATAACAGGCTTCCCAATTTGTGTCCATTACGGGGAACCTGATATAGGATATTAAAGGGAAATTAAATTCTCAGTTACCAAAATAAGACCATAAAATCGTATGTAGAGAGAAATCCAGGCAGATCATGTCAGGCAAATAGGATTAGGAATGTAGAAAAGAGGCAGCGATGATGACAGCAGGACACATTAGTGGAGCAATGGAAGTGCGGCTCATAAAGCGTTACCTGATGATAACACTGAGTACCACCACATGTACCCGCAGGAGCTCAGGATGTGGTCTCGAGATGGGAACCTGCGCTTTATAGAACAAACAGAATGAAAGATGAATGACAGATGTCTCCAGATTACACGGGCTGATGTTTAGGACGTGGCATGGACTTGTTCATTCCATCCTGCAGGCTGAATAGCCATGTCGGGCTTGGTGTCTGAGCATCAGGTCAATTGGGCTGAATCAGGATCCTTAACCCCTTAAGGACACAGCCCATTTTCACCTCTAGGACGCAGCCCTTTTTTGCACATCTGACCACTGTCACTTTAAACATTAATAACTCTGGAATGCTTTTACTTATCAATCTGATTACGAGATTGTTTTTTTGTGACATATTCTACTTTAACATAGTGGTAAATTTTTGTGGTAACTTGCATCCTTTCTTGGTGAAAAATCCCCAAATTTGATGAAAAAATTGAAAATTTAGCATTTTTCTAACTTTGAAGCTCTCTGCTTGTAAGGAAAATGGATATTCCAAATATTTTTTTTTGGATTCACATATACAATATGTCTACTTTATATTTGCATCATAAAATTTACGTGTTTTTACTTTTGGAAGACACCAGAGGGCTTCAAAGTTCAGCAGCAATTTTACAATTTTTCACAAAATTTTCAAACTTGCTATTTTTCATGGACCAGTTCAGGTTTGAAGTGGATTTGAAGGGTCTTCATATTAGAAATACCCCACAAATGACCCCATTACAGAAACTGCAACCCCCAAAGTATTCAAAATGACATTCAGTAAGTGTTTTAACCCTTTAGGTGTTTCACAGGAAAAGCAGCAAAGTGAAGGAGAAAATTCAAAATCTTCATTTTTTACACTTGCATGTTCTTGTAGACCCAATTTTTGAATTTTTACAAGGGGTAAAAGGATAAAATTTATACTTGACTTTGTAGCCCAATTTCTCTCGAGTAAGCACATACCTCATATGTCTATGTAAATTGTTCGGCGGGCGCAGTAGAGGGCTCAGAAGCGAAGGAGCGACAAGGGGATTTTGGAGAGTACGTTTTTCTGAAATGGTTTTTGGGGGGCATGTTGCATTTAGGAAGCCCCTATGGTGCCAAAACAGCCAAAAAAAAAAAAACACATGGCATACTATTTTGGAAACTAGACCCCTTGGGGAACGTAACAAGGAATTAAGTGAGCCTTAATACCCCACAGGTGTTTCATGACTTTTGCATATGTAAAAAATAAATAAAAATTCACTAAAAATGTGTGTTTCCCCCCAAATTTCACATTTTTGCAAGGGTTAATAGCAGAAAATACCCCCCAAAATTTGTAACCCCATCTCTTCTGAGTATGGAGGTACCCCATAAGTTGACCTTTAGTGCACTACGAGCGAACTACAATGCTCAGAAGAGAAGGAGTCATATTTGGCTTTTTGAGAGCAAATTTTGCTCGGGGGGCATGTCGCATTTAGGAAGCCCCTATGGTGCCAGGACAGCAAAAAAAAAAAAAAACACATGGCATACCATTTTGGAAACTAGACCCCTTGAGGAACGTAACAAGGGATAAAGTGAACCTTAATACCCCACAGGTGTTTCACGACTTTTGCATATGTAAAAAAAAAATGGTTTTTTTTTACCAAAAATGCTTGGTTTAGCAAAAATTTTACATTTTTAAAAAAGATAATAGCAGAAAATACCCCCCCAAAATTTGAAGCCCAATTTCTCCCGATTCAGAAAACACCCAATATGGGGATGAAAAGTGCTCTGCTGGCGCACTACAGGTCACAGAAGAGAAGGAGTCACATTTGGCTTTTTGGAAGCAAATTTTGCTCTGGGGGCATGCCGCATTTAGAAAGCCCCTATGGTGCCAGGACAGAAAAAACCACATGGCATATCATTTTGGAAACTAGACCCCTTGGGGAACGTAACAAGGGGTAAAGTGAACCTTTATACCCCACAGGTGTTTTACGACTTTTGCATATGTAAAAAAAAATTATTTTTTTTACACTAAAATGCTTGTTTTCCCTCAAATTTTACATTTTTACAAGGGATAATAGCAGAAAATACCCCCCAAAATTTGTAACCCCATCTCTTCTGAGTATGGAAATACCCCATAAGTGGACGTGAAGTGCACTGGGGACGAACTACAATGCTCAGAAGAGAAGGAGCATCATTGAGCTTTTGGAGAGAGAATTTGGCCATGTGCATTTCCAAAGCCCCCCGTGGTGCCAGAGCAGTGGACCCCCCCAGATGTGACCCCATTTTTAAAACTACACCCCTCACGGAAGGTAATAATGGGTGCAGGGAGAATTTACACCCCACTGGAATTTGACGGATCTTAGGAACCGTGGGCTGTGCAAATTAAAAATGTTTTCATTTTCACAGACCCCTGTTTCAAAGATCTGTCGGACACCTGTGGGGTGTAAATGCTCACTGTACCCCTTATTACATTCCGTGAGGGGTGTAGTTTCCAAAATGGGGTCACATGTGGGTATTTATTGTTTTGCACTTATGTCAGAACCGCTGTAAAATCAGCCACCCCTGTGCAAATCACCAATTTAGACCTCAAATTTACATGGTGCACTCTCCCTTCTGAGCCTTGTTGTGCGCCCCCAGAACACTTTGCGCCCACATATGGGGTATCTCCGTACCCAGGAGAAATTGTGTTACAAATTTTGGAGGCTTTTTTTCTTTTACCGCTTGTGAAATTTTAAAGGATGGGGCAACACCAGTATGTTAGTGTGCAAAAATGTTTTTTTTTACACTAACATGCTGGTGTAGACCCCAACTTTACCTTTTCATAAGGTGTAAAAGAAGAAAAAGCCCCCCAAAATTTGTTAGGCAATTTCTCCCTAGTACGGCGATACCCCATATGTGACCCTATTCTGTTGCCTTGAAGTACGACAGGGCTCCAAAGTGAGAGCGCCATGCGCATTTGAGGCCTAAATTAGGGATTTGCATAGGGGTGGACATAGGGGTATTCTATGCCAGTGATTCCCAAACAGGGTGCCTCCAGCTGTTGCTAAACTCCCAGCATGCTTGGACAGTCAATGGCTGTTCGGAAATGCTGGGAGTTTTTGTTTTGCAACAGCTGGAGACTCAGTTTTTGAAACACAGCTGTAGGATATGTTTTTCATTTTTATTGGGGGGGGAAGGGGGGGTGGTGGTGGGGGGGGGGGCAGTGTACGTGTGTATATGTAGTGTTTTACTCTTTATTTTATGTTAGTGTAGTGTTTTTAGGTTACATTCACACTAACGGCGGATTACACTGAGTCTCCCGCTAGGAGTTTGAGCTGCGGCTGCAGCTCAAACTTGAAGCGGGGAACTCACTGTAATCCGCCGCCAGTGTGAATGTAACCTGTACATTCACATGGGAGGGGGGGGGGGGCAAAATTACAACTCCCAGCTTGCACTGACAGAACGTGCATACTGGGAGTTGTAGTTTTGCAACAGCTGGAGGCACACTGGTTGGAAAATACTGAGTTAGGTAATAGAACCTATTACCTAACTCGGTATTTCCCAACCAGTGTGCCTCCAGCTGTTGCAGAACTACAACTCTCAGCATGTACTGATTGCCAAAGGGAATGCTGGGAGATGTAGTTATGCAACAGCTGGAGGCACGCAAGTACAACTCCTAGCATGCCGAGACAGCCATTTGCTGTTCCTGAATGCTGGGAGTTGTAGTTTTGCAAGATTTAGAGGGGTTCATGCTGGAGATCACTGACAGTGGTCTCTAGACTGTGGCCCTCCAGATGTTGCAAAACTTCAAATCTCAGCATGCTAAGACAGCAAACTGCATGGGCATGCTGGGAGTTGTAGTTTTGTAACATCTGGAGGGCTACAGTTTAGAGACCACTGTCAGTGATCTCTAGCCTGAACCCCTCTAAATCTTGCAAAACTACAACTCCCAGCATGCCAACACAGCAAACAGCTGTCAAGGCATGCTGGGAGTTGTAGTTTTGCAACATCTGGAGGGCCACAGTTTAGAGACCACTCTCCAAACTGTCGCCCTGCAGATGTTGCTAGGCAACAGACTCCCGGACAAGCGGCGCCATACTCACCTCCACCGCCGGGTAAGTGACCGCCGCTGCCGCTATTACACGGTTCCCCCCGCTGTGCCCGGACACCCATGGGTGGGCATAGCGGGGGGAACCGAACTTTAACCCCCCCGCCCCCAGTCTGCTATTGGTCGGCCGCTCCGCCGATCAATAGCAGGGATAGGAGGGGTGGCAACCCTGCCACCTCACTCCTATCTCTTCAAGGGGGATCGAGGGTGTCTTGGACACCCCCGATCCCCCTTATTTTATCGTGGCGCCGCCGTTGATGGGTAGGGGGAGAGCGCTCCCTCTGCAAACACCGTAGATGCCGTGATCAGAACTGATCACGGCATCTATGGGGTTAATGCTGCCGGGACCGGCGCGATCGCGGCCCCGGCAGCTGCGGTGGGACTCCGGCTGTGATTGACAGCTGAGACCCACCCGCGATCTCCTGCGCTGCCCGCGGCAGAGCAGGAGACCGCTTGGACGTATGCATACGTCCATTTGCACGAACGTGTAGTTCGCCTGGACGTATGCATACGTCCAATAGCAGGAAGAGGTTAAAGGGGTACTCCGGTGAAAATCTTTTTTTTCTTTTAAATCAACTGGTGGCAGAAAGTTAAACATATTTGTAAATTATCAATGCAGTAAAGAATAGAATAACATCGGCACTCACCGGTCTTCTCTTAAAAAAGGCTTCTTTATTGATACATACTCACAACATGAAATGCAGTAAGGGAGAGGGACCCGTGCAGGGGGGGTACGTAGTAGGCGACAGATTCTGTTTCACTCGTTATACGAGCTTCATCCGGCCATATCTACCTGGATTTCTGTGCTGCTTCTTATACAGGTGGGCGGCCAATCGCAAACGCTCTGGACTGCCCTCCTCCTCTGATGCACCTGGCGAGTTCTCGTTAGAGTCTCACCATTGGCTAACCATCGCCATTTTTGTAAGTGCATCAGTACACCTTTGAATAGAACTATAGAACAGGCAGTTAGACGGAATTGGTATATAATAGAGAGTGATGCAGAATTGAAAGAAGTAGCTAGTAAAAAACCATTGATTTCATACAGAAAAAACAAAACTATAGGTGACATCTTGAAAAAACAAGTAAAAATTAAGAAAAATACTGAAAATACATGGCTGGAGAAATGTACCCCGAAAGGGAATTTTGCATGTAAGTCATGTAATTTTTGTAAGTATAACGCTGAATTAAAAACTATGAGATTAGGTGCAATTACGCACACAGTAACTGATCTTATTACTTGTAGAACTAAATTCGTGGTATATGTCATCTATTGCCCATGTGGGTTCTATTATATCGGCAAAACTATAAGACAATTATGTGCTCGTATTAGGGAACATCTTTATTCGTTCCGTACCTTGAAGGGAGCACCGCGTCTCATTGCCCATATGATGGAAGCCCACAAGGGACAGTTGGATCATCTAAAATTCTCCGGGATAGAAAAGGTTAAACCCAAACCGGGGATAAGTCTGGATCAATACCTCTTGCAAAGAGAAACATATTGGATCATACAAACAGCAGCAGCTGGTCCTCTCGGATTAAATGATAAAATTGATTATGCACCATGTTTTTAAATTTTCAGTTTTTAACATGCACATGTCTTAGTATGTGCTTTCTTATACTGATGCACTTACAAAAATGGCGATGGTTAGCCAATGGTGAGACTCTAACGAGAACTCGCCAGGTGCATCAGAGGAGGAGGGCAGTCCAGAGCGTTTGCGATTGGCCGCCCACCTGTATAAGAAGCAGCACAGAAATCCAGGTAGATATGGCCGGATGAAGCTCGTATAACGAGTGAAACAGAATCTGTCGCCTACTACGTACCCCCCCTGCACGGGTCCCTCTCCCTTACTGCATTTCATGTTGTGAGTATGTATCAATAAAGAAGCCTTTTTTAAGAGAAGACCGGTGAGTGCCGATGTTATTCTATTCTTTACTGCATTGAAGATTTATACCTTGCTGAAACGTCAGAGCACCACCATATCTCTATCGGTTTATCCAAGTCACACGCCCGCCGTATAATCCAGCCTAGCCAATAGGAGCAGTGCCGAATATCACATCTTCCCTTTGATATTTGTAAATTACTTTTATTAAAAAATCTTAATCCTTCCAGTACTTATTAGCTGCTGAATGCTACAGAGGAAATTCCTTTCTTTTTGGAACACTGATGACATCACGAACACAGTGCTCTCTGCTGACATCTCTGTCCATTTTAGCAACCATGCATAACAGATGTATGCTAAGGGCAGCATGGTGGCTCAGTGGTTAGCGTTCAAATCCCACTAAGGACAACAATAAATAAAGTGTTATTATTATTATAATAACGTCAGCAGAGAGCACTGTGGTCATGATGTCATCAGGGAGCATTCCAAAAAGAAAAGAATTTCCTCTGTAGTATTCAGCAGCTAATAAGTGACGAGGCCGGATGAACCGCATTCCTATGCGTGAAACCGCCGGCAGTCGCCTCTGAGCACTCCACTATCCATGTCCTCCGTGTTCGAGTCGTGACCCGAGATGGGAGCAGGATTACCTGGACTGAAGCGGTGAGTGCAGGGCACCTTTGTTCTTTATTTACTGATATTTGTAAATTACTTATATTAAAAAATCTTAATCCTTCCAGTACTTATTAGCTGCTGAATGCTACAGAGGAAATTCCTTTCTTTTTGGAACACTGATGACATCACGAACACAGTGCTCTCTGCTGACATCTCTGTCCATTTTAGCAACCATGCATAACAGATGTATGCTAAGGGCAGCATGGTGGCTCAGTGGTTAGCACTGCTGCCATGCAGTGCTGGGGGCTTGGGTTCAAATCCAACTAAGGACAACAATAAATAAAGTATTATTATTATAATAATGTCAGCAGAGAGAACTGTGGGCGTGATGTCATCAGAGAGCATTCCAAAAAGAAAAGAATTTCCTCTGTAGTATTCAGCAGCTAATAAGTACAGGAAGGATTAAGAATTTTTAATAGAAGTAATTTACAAATATGTTTAACTTTCTGCCACCAGTTGATTTAAAAGAAAAAAGGTTTTCACCGGAGTACCCCTTTAAAGGTGCCCTCTGCCTTGTGTTACAGATGTAGTGACTTCTTTCCCAGACCATGGTCTTCATTTACCTCAGTTTATCTCCTGAAGAACAAAATGATTCAGCAAGTGGAAATCCAACTGGTTGATCCTAAACTCCCATGACATCAGCTGGAGGTGGAGATTATAAACGCCCCCTCCCCCCAACAATACACATCAGATGGTTGTACCTAAATAGGTTTTTAAATGTTCACACTTCAACGTGTATTTTTTCATGTACTAAGGTTCATAGTGCTTAAAGCCTGTTAGGGGTAGAAGATAATAAAACACAGTGGGGGACATGTATCATTATTTGTGTATGGTAGAAGCAGTTTACCCCTTTTCCCGAATTCTAAATTATGCGCAGAAGCGCTAAATTTATCAATCAAGCGCAATGAGTTTCATAAATTGCGGGTAAATATAGAAATCTCCTCAATCCACTCTTTGGAAAATAGAATCGATGATTTAGAGCATCTTGCTACGTTAAGTCCAAGATGGCTTATATTTGCGCCAAAAAAAAACAGCTCTTGCGGCAAAATTGTTGGTGTAAAGGAAAAGTACGCAGTTAATAAATCCATGTGTACTATAGATGTCACTCCAAGGTACCCCGATTCGGCCACATCTGGAGGACATGCTCTACCAAAACGTGCGCAAAAAAATGCGCAAAAAAAAGAGCTTGGGCAAAATTTTGCGCAAAAAAATACACACAAAACAGGGGTAAAAATCTTTGATACATGTCCCCCAGTATACTTATATCACCCACTCCAGTGCTGTTGCTGTTCTGCCCTGGCCCCTCTGTACTGCAGCCTTAGTATGATCAGAATGTCATCAGGGGAAGAAAACCCGAGGCCAAAGCAGCTGGAGCCGACAAGGTGAGTGTAATGTATTTTAGCATTTTACACCTCTAGCAGGCTGTAATTTATTTAGGAAAACCTAGCATAAGTACAGCATAACCTTCTTCACAATTAAATATAAAAAAATACATATTTCTTAAACCTGCCACATCAGGTGACTTTACATGAGAAGCAGAACTATCTCTGGCCATTATATAATTGTATATGGTATTTTTCAGCAGATTTCTGCTCTCCAGGCTTCATCTCTACTTTGCAGTTCTCCCAGAGCTGGTGGGCAGAGCTCCCTCCTCCCCCTCTCCATAGACTTTTATTGCTTATCTTGCAGACAAAGGACAAAGCTGAGCTGATTTTCAGATAAGTAGATTTGAGAAGGAGGAGAGGGGAGGGAAAAAGTGTGATAACAGGAGAAAGAAGCATTTTTTTGTCCATTAAGATATACTACAAAGTTTCTTTTATAGACTTTTACTATTGATTTATGCAAAGTCTGTTCAAATGACAGTGACCTTTTTAACACGTATGACAATGAGAATGTTGAAAATCCCATTTGGCTCAATGATAGTTTTCAAATGTGTTTATTGTAATTTATTTTTAAACCTGTATTTTTAAACCTTGTCGAGCGGCGGAGCACCCCTTTAAGGACAGGTCTTGAAAAAAATTACAATCCAAAGGAAAGGGTATAACATGGCTGATCGCGGGCGTCCGGCCGTTGGGGACCCCCGCAGCACCCCAGTAATCAGGTGCACAAAGCGAACTCCGCTCCATGCCAGATGACTGGCGATCACAGCCGCCATTCCCCTTCCATTCAGGTCTATGGGAGGAGGCGTGATGGCTGTGCCCTAGGCTTCAGTGACTGTAACGCTGCAGTGCTGGTTCAAAGTTCACGGGGGAGCCTTTGTATAGGGGATAACATGTCTAGGGGCGGAGTACACCTTTAAAGGAACACTTCAGGCATAACAGATACACTGTGTTGTGTTATGTACCGACCCAGACTACACATAATTGGAACCCCATATACCAAGTATAGGACATCCATCGAGTATCCGTGTTGCTGGAGACGCTCCTTTAATTGTTAAAAGTAAAGCAAATGAACAGACAGGTTGTTGTGCAATAAGTCATGTAAACTTCTTAGGATGGGAACACAAACCAAACTCCAGGGTAAAGAAAACATCCTCCTTTATTATTATCAACCAGTCCATGGGGGGGGGGGGGGGGGGGAATTTATCAAAGTTGTCTATTTCCCGCATCAATATAGACCAACCTACAGAGCGTAAGGCCGGTCTTATTGATCAAAAGTCACACGGCTCTTGATAAATTCTGCGCACACACTTTAGGATCTATGGTTTAGACTGATTTAAACCTGCTCCAGCATGGTCTGACATTTCGGCGTACTTTCGGACAATTCGACTTTTCACCGAAAAGTCGCTATTGATAAGTTCAGCACCAATGCATTTTTACGTCTAAAATAGACTAGAATGCATCATGTTCTAAAAATCCTCTAAAGCAAAAGTCGCGTGTATTTAGACTGCGACTTTTTGAGAGAAAATTTTAGACAGGAAAAAAAAAGTCTAAATCCTTTGATAAATACCCCCCCCCCCCCCCCCCCCCATGTTTTTGTAATTTTGCAAAGGAGCCGTGTGTTAAATCCCATGAGCGGGGGCAGCACTGCAGTGTGCGTCACATTCACAGGTTGTCACATCTAACAACATACATTGTACTGACTTAACTTTGGCAAAAATAAACTTTGGTTCAAAGACAAACACAGTATATGTACATAAACAGCACGAAACATCAAGGAGGCGCCGTAACAGACAATAACACAACAGATCTTGTCAATTTCCCTGGGGCTCAATCTCATATTACGGTATATAATTTTCCATTTCATTCATTACAGCATGTCCACAAATTTTTTATTTATTTATAATAATAATTTGAACATAGTATTTTTCAGCAGATTTCTGCTCTGAAGGCTTTATCTGTAATTTACAGGTAGAGCTTCCTTCTCCATAGACTTGTATTGTTTGTCTTGCAGACACAGGACAAAGCGGAGCTGATTTTCAGAGAATATTTGAGCAACTGCAGAATTAAGCCACACTGCAGAATTAAGACTCATCCTTAGGCTATGTTCACACAACATGGATGTACTGCAGTTTTGATCATTGATTTTTGCAGATAAAAACTGAACTGATCTGCAGTAGATTGCATTGACCTCAATGGTGCATGCTGAGATATTTTCGCTGTTGAAAATCCACCGCGGCGCATACCTGAAAGTAACCTGGCTGTGTGAATGTACTCTAAGGGTGCGTTCACACGCTCTTTGTCCATAGCAGATTTTCCGCAGTGTAAATTCCGCCGCGGACAATCTGCTATCGACAGCCGAGAACAGCCCGCCCCTTTCAAATACGCTGCGGAAAACCCGCAAAAACAAAGAGCGTGTGAACGCACCCTAAGGGTAAGTTCATATGGGCGGATTTGTTTGCGAACTCCCAATGTGTTTCCAGCCGCAAGTAAATAGGGTCTGTGACGGATTTTTCAGGACAGAAATTCCAAAGCTGGAAATCTGCTGCGGACAGTCTGCCCCATCCAAATTCGCAGCAACAGTAGCTACGAGTTTGCAAGCAAATCCGCCCGTGTGAACTTACTCTTAGGGCTTGTTCACACAGACGGATCTGCAACGTATTTTACGCTGCGGATCCGCCGCCGATGGACCCTACAGTGTGTCTCCATATGTGCCTGCTCGGAGCGGCAATCTGTGAGTTGGGCAGTATACTCGCACACATCGCAGCTGCCCTCGGCCTAGCTCGGGGAGCGGTCACAATGTGCGCGAGGGCACCACGCATGCGCGTGGTGACTCGCACATCGCAGTGGGTCTGCTCATATGAGCGGATTGCCGCTCCGAGCAGGCACATATGGAGACACACTGTAGGGTCTATCGTCGGAGGATCCACAGCGTAAAAGATGCTGCGGATCCGTCCGTGTGAACGAGCCCTCAAACAGTGAACTGAAGCAGAAAGTTCTGTTTATTTTCTAGTGGCCATGCTGGGTTACTGCAGCTCAGCTCCCATTGAGGTGAATAGGAGTTGAACTACAGTAACCCAGCACGACCACTAAACAATTGGGGAGATTTATCAAAACCTGTATAGAGCAAGAGTGGAGCAGTTGCCCATAGAAACCAATCAGATTGTTTCTTTTCATTTTCAGAGGCCTTTTTAAAAATGAAAGAAGCGATTTGATAGGTTGCTGTGGGCAACTTCACCACTTTTCCTCTAAGGCCATGTTCACACTACGGAATTCTCGCGGCTGAACTCCGCGGGCGGAGATTGCCTTTGACGGCTATGCAGTGCTCGCGGAATCTGCGCAAAGAATGAACATGTTCTTTCTTTGCGCGGAACAATTTCAGCAGCGGAATTGTCCGCTGTGGAAATTCCGCAGTGTGAATGGGTCTCGCGGAGACCCATTCACACTAATGTTAAGTTCACACCGCGGAATTCCGCTTGTGGAATTCCGTAGTGTGAACATGGCCTAAATCCCACCAAATGGTATGGAGCCGTCTGCTTCTGGCTTAATTCAGTGTGTATTGCGGCCACTAGGGCTCTTGCGAACAGCTGATCAGCGCATAGGCCAATGTTTCCCAACCAGTGTGCCTCCAGATGTTGCAAAACTACAACTCCCAGCATGCCCGGACAGCCGAAGGCTGTCCGGGCATGCTGGGAGTTGTAGTTTTGCAACAGTTAACACCCTGGTTAGGAAACACTGGGATAGGTCATCAATAAAAAAAATTAAAGTCAAGAAAAACCTGTTGAATAAGTTCTAAAAATTTTAATTTTTTCAAGGCGAATTTTGCACCAGTTTTAGGATATGGAAAAGTAAAACATTTTTCCTTGGTAACAAATTAGATTCTAGTTCTTATTTATTTTTTAAATGAGCCCTGGTTGGTTGTTATGGGCAACCACACCACGATCCCTTTGCAGTTTTGATGTATCTTCCCCCAATGCCCATAAACTGCACGGTGCAAACAAGGCCGATCTATACAGGATCAAAAATGTGCGCAAGTGTGAACCTGACCAAATACAATGAACCATTGCCTGCACTGTCCAAAATTAGATTTACATTATTGGATAGGTCAATGTGTAATGCTGACAACCCATTTCCATATGCCGGAGGGGGATGGGAAGGAGGCACATGACTACCATAAAATATAACATTGTCGCTATATCGGCAGCTCCGGTCCCTGCTGTGCGGTGCTTTCGGGTTCAGAAAAAACAATGTCATAGGCCGGCCACTGATTGGCCGAGCGGGCCCGAACACAGATGCGCCACACAGCAGGGACTGGAGCTCTGTGATACCGGGGGCAGAGAGGAAGGTACCTATATATTGGTTTTTCTTTCATGAACCCCTCGGACAACCCCCTTTTAGG
This sequence comes from Hyla sarda, assembly GCF_029499605.1. Classification (NCBI taxonomy): domain Eukaryota; kingdom Metazoa; phylum Chordata; class Amphibia; order Anura; family Hylidae; genus Hyla; species Hyla sarda. Next base: position 335,418,146 of record NC_079193.1, read on the forward strand.
CTAGGTTCACATACAGTATTTGGTAAGGTTTTTTTTTCAGCCCAAACACACAGAAAAAGCTGCAAGTCTTTCCTTTATGATTCTTTTTGGTCATTACTGAATAAACATAAAACCTGCAAAAAGATAAAAGGTGGAGATTTAAATAAATCTGTGTAAAGGAAAAGTGTGGTTGCCCATAGCAACCAAATAGCTTCTTTCATTTTTAAAAAGGGCCTCTGAAAAATTAAAGAGGCGATCTGATTGGTTGCTATGGGCAACTGCTTCACTCTTCCTCTACACAGGTTTTGATAAATCTCCCCCGTTAATCTTTTTGCAGGTTTTATGTTCTATCTGAATGCAGTAATGACTGAAAAGAATCATAAAGAAAAGACTTGCAACTTTTTCTGTGTTTTTGGGCCTACTCCTGGTTTGGGCTAAAAATTGGGATAAAAAAAAACCTAACCAAATACTGTATGTGAACCCAGCCTAAAAGGGGTTGTCCGAGGGGTTCATGAAAGAAAAACCAATATACACGTATCTTCCTCGCTGCCCCCGGTATCACAGAGTTCCGCGTCTACATCCTCTTTTACGTCACTTTGATAGCAAATTTTTGTGTTACGCTTTTTTTTGTCGTCAAAACTACAGAAACCTTTATGCAATCTTACAAAAAAAAATTTGTGAATTGGTAGTATGCTAATGTGCTTAATGGGGTTTTCAGCTATTTATGATTGCAAATCTATTATTGAAATGACTTGATAATGCAGCCTACATTTCCCATGAAGCCTTTGGCTGAGGGTGTAGCGTTTGATCATTGCACGTGTTCATCTAATCAGGCTGCTGGTGCTGGAGATCACTCCGGTGAACTCAGACTCATGTGGGTCGGTGTCAGTTCATACTACATGCAGTTTTGCTGCATTTTCTTATTCAAAGAGTGTTATTTAGAGAAATATTGCCATCAAAGTGCAAAAGTAATTTGTTATATTCATACAACACGTCAATTGTTATGATAGGTATAAATATTTGAAGGCCGGGTTTACACGTTTTTACTGCATTTTGGCAGTTTCTACCATGATTGTCTAAGCTTGCAGTAAAAATGGCCCATCTTTACTGTGATTTGCACAATTTTTTTTAAATAACTTTTTTTTTCTGCAATTCTGAAAAAAAATTAGGGCAAAAGCAGAAAAACTGCAACCAGAAATAAAAATTGGGGTATAACTACTATATATTCTGATCCTATATAGTTGTTGGAGCTGGGAAGAAAGGGATCCAAGTGCTGGTAGGAGGGGTATGGTAGGTAGGAGGGATCTGGTAGGTAGGAGAGATCTGGCAGAACGGACATCCTGTTCTGACACATTGGCCCTCATTTACTATTCTAAACCCGACTTGTTTTGTCGGGTTTTTTTGGCGCATCTTTGTCTGCGCCATGTCGCAGACATCGTGCGCCAGTCTGCGACACGATGCTACATTTTTTCCCGACGGACCCGATGTGGATTCTCCCAAACCCGAAAAAGGGGCGTAACCCGACATTTCTGAGCTTTCCCACGTATTTATAAAGGTTTCCAACCCAAATTTGTTGAATTGTTGTGGATTTTTTCCCGACAACTCAGAGGAGTTGGAAACCAAAACCAACAAAACCCACGTGCGACAAACAGGATGCGACATAATAATAAATACCAGGGGAAAAAAGCAGTCGGGTAAGAAAGCAACATAGACTTACAACCCGATTTTCTAAGTAAATGAGGGCCAATGAGAACTGGAAGGTTTGGAAAGTAAGACTGGTGATCACATGACCAAGTTACAGCAATGAAATGTATAGATGCAGATGTGCTGGAATAAAACAAATGGTGCTGCAGGACTAGTGATAGTGATTATGCATTATATGGGCCACAAAAAAACCTTTGAGTGCTTCTTTAAAATGCTAGGGGCTAAAAACATCCATAAAGGGAAGATGGCCTTAGAACATGATCTATTGCTTGAAATGTATGTTCAACACATAGCATATACGCTGTGGATTTTATGTGGAGTTAAAGAGATACTTCGCTGACCCAGTGTTCGGCATTTGGTACGAACGCTTGGCGCAGGTGGTAGGGTTGTGACGTCACGGCCAATCAAGTCTGAACAGCCGTCAAGCCCCCTCCCATGAACTTTCATTGAGGGGGCGTGGTGTGATGTCACGACCCTGCACCCAGTGTTCTTATCCCCTATCTATGGATAGGGGATAAGATGTCTAAGGGCGAAATACCCCTTTAAATCGATGTAAATAAGTGAACAGAATTTAAGCGATGTTCAATTATTTACACGGCATAAAATCCACATCGTAAAATCAGCATATATTCTGTGTGTTCACGTGCCCTAAATGAACTTTTTATGATAAACATTTACCAAAAAAAAAAAAATAAATTTTGCTTTTTTTTTTTCTTTAAAATTTTTGATACCTAGGACACCATCTTTGGATAGGTTCAGACATACTTAATCCAATGCTGATCTAATCAATATAAATAACAGAAATCCGCATAAGATTTATGGTATTTTCACACGGCCAAATGCCTGTTAGGAATTCCGCCAAGTTCCATTGATTTCAATACAATTCTGCTGCACTGTGCACACAACGGAATTTCCGAAATCCCGATTCCGGTGACCTCTCGGAAATGCATTGTCGTCTATGAGATGACGCATTACCAAGCGGTCCTAGTGTCTGCCGGATCTTTCAAATGTGTGGAATGTCCGGCCATGTTTTCCTTAAGGGGAACTACAGCGCTTGCAAATGATAAGTGTCTGATCGTGGGGGTTCTGACTGGTGGGATCTGCAGAACGGTGCATGGATATCGGGGTATACAAACCCCCCTCCATGCATTCTCTATGGGAGTGCCAGAGATACACGAGTGCTGTTAGGACAAGAGGACACATGGCACCTTTCATATATCTGTCTGTGCTTCCATAACATAGAAAAGTGTTTTTATTCTTTGGTGCCAAGTGTCAAAGAGGTGTTCCCAAGCCCTGAAGTGTTGAGGGTTGGTATGCCTGCTCGCTCCCCCTCCCTTGCAACGGGGGAAGTTTATTAATTCTATCTATATTTGCACTAGCTATCTGTTAAACAGGCTGTCTAAGCTTCTGCATTGATTCCTTCTGGAAATATAGTTAAAGGGGTATTCCAGGAAAAAACTTTTTTTCTTATATCAACTGGCTATAGAAAGTTAAACAGATTTGTAAATTACTTCTATTAAAAAATCTTAATCCTTTCAATAATTATCAGCTGCTGAAGTTGAGTTGTTGTTTTCTGTCTGGCAACAGTGCTCTCAGTGCTGACATCTCTGCTTGTCTCGGGAACTGCACAGAGTAGAAGAGGTTTGCTATGGGGATTTGCTTCTAAACTGGGCGGTTACCGAGACATGTGTCATCAGAGAGCACTTAGACAGAAAAGAACAACTCAACTTCAGCAGCTCATAAGTACTGAAAGGATCAATATTTTTTAATAGAAGTAATTTACTAATCTGTTTAACTTACTGGAGTCAGTTGATTCATATATATATATATATATATATATATATATATATATATATATATATATATATATATATATATATATATATATATATATATATATATGAAAGTTTTTTCCTGGATAACCCCTTTAATAAATTGACAAGTGGGTGTTGCCATTCCCTTTGTAATCTGAGAGTCCCTACATAGTATGACACTGCCAGCACTGACTTTACCAGTGTTTCCCAACCAGTGTGCCTCCAGCTGTTGCAAAACTGCAACTTCCATCATGCCCGGACAGCCGAAGGCTGTCCGGGCATGCTGGAAGTTGTAGTTTTGCAACTGCTGGAGGCACACTGGTTGGGAAACACTGGACTACAATGTCACAGTTTTTTTTGGGAGTGTATTTTGAGAAGCAAGACGTTTGTTTATGCCTTAAAAACATCAATTTTAGATCCGTTTTTTTTTTCTTCTTTTTTAAAATTCAATTTATATGTCAATTCTTTATACACCAGCTGTAAAAATAAGGGCATGGTACTTGTTTTGGGCTATTTTACATTCATAATTGTTTTTTGTATTTTTTTCCAATTTTGGCACTTTTTTTGCTCACAAACTCTTCCAATCACTTGAAAAAATTGCAAGCAAATATGCAATATTCCCAAACATGTATGAGATTCCCAAAAAAACTCACTCTGAAACAAAAAGTTAAAAAGAAATTTTTTTAAATAAAAAAAAAAAAAAACTCCGCAGTGGCAAAAGGAATGGTAAACATATTCCTGCATTTCCAGTAGGAATACCAGAGGAACAGAAGCAATTCAGAGATCTAAGAAGTGATGTTCCAGAATCGCAACAACATGGAGAATACAAGTATTGAATAAAACAGACGTGTCGGGAAAGATGACGCATCCGCGCGTTTGTGGAGAGATCACCAGTATTGCCCAGTAAACGATTCACTGGCGAAAAAACAGAAAACACTGTTCACACTTTCATGGTGCCATCGATACAATGTTTAACATAGCTCGTCGCCATTAAAATAACAAAAATTTTAAAAAAGGAAAATTTAAAAAAATTTCAATAAAAAAAAAGAGAGGTCATTTGCATAATTTAAAGCTGATGTGAAGCACAAAGAATGGGATCAGGACCGTCTTTGGACTGTTGTGGGTTATGACCTTTCAGGATGACCCTGTTCCGAACCCCCCTGTGCTCCTCAGGACCCACATTACATCCAGTGATCACATTAGGCATTACAACTGTCTCTATGTTCTGGAGGAAGAGAAAGATTGGCGCAATGCAGAAATCACACAGGAAGTCCTCCGATGTCTGGTTTTTAGTACTGGAAAGATATGATGGTGTTGATTTTATATACAAAGTAGGACCTGTTCCAGAACACCCGAGTGAAGTAGTTCACGTACGGAGAATAATTCATTTTTATTTCATGGCAGAATCGTCCATATTTGGAGTAGGCGTAGACATCGCCATCTTCAGTCACCACCTGGTCGGTATAGGGAAGAGATAATGTAAATGAGTACAGTCTCATAGGACCTCATCATTGGGATATGTACTTTTACAACTTAGGGGGGGGATTTTTAAGGCAATGCTCTATGGGAATAGAGTATGCAAATACATTTTGATCAGTGAAGGTCCAGGTACTGAGATCTCCACTGATCACAAAATCAAAGATTGAAGCGCTCAGCTGAACACTAGGGGGAGATTTATCAAAACCAGTGGAAAAGTTGCCCATAGCAACCAATCAGAGCACTTCTTTCATTTTACAGAGGCCTTGTTAAAAATGAAAGAAGCAATCTGATTGGTTGCTATGGGCAACTTTTCCTCTGGACAGGTTTTGCTAAATCTCCCCCTATAGGCCCAGACTGATAAAACTGTGTGAGAAAAAAAAAAAGAGAGAGATTTTCCTACAGCAGCCAATCACAGCTCAGCTAACTGGCTATGGTAAAGTGAAAGCTGAGCTGTGATTGGTTGTGGGAAAATCCCTCCATTTTTTCTCTCACACAGTTTGATAAATCTGGGCCTATAGGCCCAGATTTATCAAACTGTGTGAGAGAAAAAATGGAGGGATTTTTCAAAAGCAACCAATCACAGCTCAGCTTACAAGCTCTGGTAAAGTGAAAGCTGAACTGTGATTGGTTCTTGTGGGAAAATCACTCAAGTTTTTCTCAGTTTGATAAATCTGAGGTATATGATGGGCATGGCTGGGTTTGGAGATCAGAACACATGGGGGGAGAATTATCAAAACCTGTCCTGAGGAAAAGTTGCCCAGTTGCCCATAGCAACCAATCAGATCACTTCTTTCATTTTACAGAGGCCTTGTTAAAAATGAAAGAAGCGAGCTGATTGGTTGCTAAGGGCAACTGGGCAACTTTTCCTCTGGACAGGTTTTGATAAATCTCCCCCTATAGGCCCAGACTTATAAAACTGTGTGAGAGCAAACAAAAGAGAGAGATTTTCCTACAGCAGCCAATCACAGCTCAGCTAACTGGCTATGGTAAAGTGAAAGCTGAGCTGTGATTGGTTGTGGGAAAATCCCTCAATTTTTTCTCTCACACAGTTTGATAAATCTGGGCCTATAGGCCCAGATTTATCAAACTGTGTGAGAGAAAAAAATGGAGGGATTTTTCAAAAGCAACCAATCACAGCTCAGCTTACAAGCTCTGGTAAAGTGAAAGCTGAACTGTGATTGGTTCTTGTGGGAAAATCACTCAAGTTTTTTCTCAGTTTGATAAATCTGAGGTATTTGATGGGCACGGCCGGGTTTGGAGATCAGAACACATGGGGGGAGAATTATCAAAACCTGTCCTGAGGAAAAGTTGCCCAGTTGCCCATAGCAACCAATCAGATCACTTCTTTAATTTTGCAGAGCCCTTGTTAAAAATGAAAGAAACAAGCTAATTGGTTGTTTTGGGCAACTGGACAACTTTTCCTTTGCACAGGTTTTGATAAATCCCCCCCCATGGTATACAAATCAATTAAAGTCTATACACCGAAATGAAGAGGCACAGCGTCTACCCCTTGTGGGTGATGGGTTTCCCACCTGGATGAAAACTTGTGATATGGCACTATGATGCATCACAAATAATAGGCATCCTTTAATGCCATTTAAAGGGAACCAGTCATGAGATTTTACCATATCTAATGTGTGGCAACGCAATATTTATGGTAAATCTTCTTCCTTACCATCCTCAGGGGACAATTCTGTCTGGAAGGATAGTAAGGATATAGAGGGATATTTATCAACAACTGTCCAGAGGAAGAGTGGTGCAGTTGCCCATAGCAACCAATCAGATTGCTTCTTTCATTTTTAAAGAGACCTGGGAAAAATGAAAGAAGCAATCTGATTGGATGCTATGGGCAACTGCACTACTCTTCATCTACACAGGTTTTGATAAATCTCTCTCATACAGTTTAACAGTCTCTCCCACGGAGCTATACTTACCTAGTCCCATCTTCTTGGCTGTATTCACGCCCCCTAAGTGTGATTGATAGTCCGCGTCACTGCTCTGTCCCTAAGCAGATGGAGCAGTGCGATGACGCGCGCTGTTCCCAGGACTGTCAATCATGCTGAGAGGCGTGATTACAGTCGAAGCAGCCGGACTAGGTAAGTATATCTCCCGCTCAGGGGACTACTTACAAGGATGGTGGGGAAGTCATATCATATCCTCACCATCCCTGTGAGCAAGAAAGACCCCCCCCCCCCCCCCCCCCCCCCCGGGGGTTGGTGAGAATGAAGATTTAACAACAGTGTTACCACATTTTATATATAGTAAAATCTCATGATTGGTTCCCTTAATATTTTACATTCGGGACAGGCCCAGTTTAATATTTAGTATTGACCCCCAATATAAGGAACTTACATGGTCATTTGCAACATCAAGCAAATCTTTAACTCTGCAGCCATTCATTCCGACCACCTCATTGCAGATGGCGTCTTCAATCACCACATAGCTGGCTTTATAAGAGGTAAGTATCTTATAGATGTTCTCTGCTGACCTCATACTGTAAATCTGATACATCTGTAAGAAGAAAATAATAGATATTTCATTTATGACATGAATCTAAGTGTTTCCCTGTGAACCGCCAGTAAGAACACTGGCCATGCATAAGAAAGCTATTAGCCCACATTAATTGGAGATTGTGCCTAGGACGAAGTATCTCACCTTGGTGAATCATGCATTAAGGGAGATATCCATAGAAAAAAAATAGCTGCTTTCTTTTAGAAACAGTGCCACTCTTGGCCTCAGTTTGTGTGCGGAATTGCAGCTCCGTTTTCCTGAAGTAAATTGAGCTAAGTTTTATTACCACACACAACGTGAGGACAGGTCTGGTGCTGTTTTGAAGACACTGCAACGTTTTTTTTATTTTATAATTCTGGATAACCCCTTAAAATCTTATGGTCAAGTGATTGGTAGGTGGCTGGCACTGCACATATGAAAGAAAACAATACAGCTGTGAATTCTGGGGCAAAAGCTGGAAGGAAACGTATTTGTTCTGACCAGGTTATCTAGTGATCCGGCTCTATCGGGTGAACAAATGAAAAAATACACTTTGTGAAATAATTTAAAAGTTATTTACTTATTTAATTAAAAGTTTCCTAATATAAAATGTTTGTTTAAATCCAAAACTATTTTCAAGATCTCTGTTTGCTGTCATTAAATGGGAACACTAAGGTTTCCATTCAGAGGCTGATTCTTCATTCTCACATACAAGTTTTTTTTTTTTTTGTGATCTGACAGCGGCATAAACTTCTTTCCTGTTCTGATGCTACAGTATACTAGATTAAAGTCCAGGCTGTCTAATACAGGATGATCTGGATTGTAAACAAGAATGATTCTTTTCACAGACAAGAAGCAAGGATCTTGAAAATTAAGAAAAAAAAAAAAGTCGAATTAGTCTCCTGTATAAATGAAATGATATTCAAATCATAAAAGGCCATGTCTGTTCCTGTCCATATGCCGCCTTAGGACAAATAAAATCCCCTATAGCAACAGTGCAGATCATGTATTGCCATGCTGTAATGTCACCTGCAGTCTTAAAGGAGACAGTGAATATCTGTAAATTAACAGTTAAAGGGGTTGTCCATGGATAGAAACACACAGCTAATTACAGCACTACCCTTGTCCTCAGGTTGTGTGTGGTATTACAACTTGGCTCCATTCACCTCAATGGAACTGAGCTGCAATACCTCACACAACCTGAGGACAAAGGTGGTGCTGTTTTTGGAAGAAATTATTTCCGTGTTTCCATCCCTGGATAACTCCTTTAATGGGAGTTGCATTAAAGGGGTCCTCCGGTGCTCCAGCGTTCTGAAAATGTTGTTCAGAACGCTCGGAGCCAGAGATGTAGACGTCACGGTCACACCCCCTCACGATGTCACGCCAGCAGCGGGACCCCAGCAATCAGACATCTTATCCCCTATTCTTTGGATAGGGGATAAGATGTCTAGCAGCGGCGTACCCCTTTAACAGTGTAGCTACACAAGCTATACTGTTTCTATAACTCACAAGTTACAGGAATAGCAGGACTTGCGGTGCTACACTGTTAACCCACCTCCTTTTATCCTCTATGGGAGTTGCATAAACAGCATTGGGCTTCTTGAGCACCTCCGGCAGCCACAACCAGGTCCAGAGGGAACCCAGGGGGTTAGGTGTGGGTCCCATCAGTAATTTATGGCATATCAGTGGCTAAGCCATAAATGTCTGAGATAGGAATACCCCTTAAAGGGGTATTCCGCCCCTAGACATCTTATCCCCTATCCAAAGGATAGGGGATAAGATGTCAGATCGCCGCGGTCCCGCTGCTGGGGACCCCTGGGATCCCCGCTGCAGCACCGCGCTATCATTACAGCACAGAGCGAGTTCGCTCTGCACGTAATGATGGGCGGTACAGGGGCCGGAGCATCGTTACGTCACGGCTCCGCCCCTCGTGATGTCATGGCCCGCCCCTTTCAATACAAGTCTATGGGAGGGGGCGTGGCGGTTGTCACGCCCCCTCCCATAGACTTGCATTAAGGGGACGGGCCGTGATGTCACGAGGGTCGGCGCCATGACGTCACGCTGCTCTGTCCCCCGTATCGCCCGTCATTATGTACAGAGCAAACTCGCTCTGTGCTGTAATGATAGCGCGGTGCCGCAGCGGGGATCCCAGGGCTCCCCAGCAGCGGGACCGCGGCGATCTGACATCTTATCCCCTATCCTTTGGATAGGGGATAAGATGTCTAGGGGCGGAATACCCCTTTAAAGGGGTACTCTGGTGGAAAACCTTTTATTTTTTTTTTTATTTTTTTTATGAACTGGTGCCAGAAAGTTAAACAGATTTGTTAATTACTTCTATTATAAAATCTTAATCCTTTTAGTACTTATTAGCAGCTGTTGGCTACGGAGGAAATTCTTTAACTTTTTGAATTTCATTTTAGTGTTGTCCACAGTGCTCTCTGCTGACACCTCTGTCCGTGTCATGAACTGTCCAGAGCAGCATAGGTTTGCTATGGGGATTTTCTCCTACTCTGGACAGTTCCTGATATGGACAGAGGTGTCAGCAGAGAGCACTGTGGTCAAGACAAAAAAGAAATTCAAAAAATAAAGATTTTCCTCTGTAGCGAACAGCTGCTAAAAAGTACTAAAAGGATTAAGATTTTTTAATAGAAGTCATTTACAAATTTGTTTAACTTTCTGCCACCAGTTCATTAAAAAAAATAAAAATAAAATAAAAAAAAAGGTTTCCACCAGAGTACCTAATGGTTATCCAGGAATAGAAAAACAGAGCTAGTTTCTTTCCAAGAGAGCACCACACCTGTCCCCAGGTTGTGGGTGGGATTACAGCTTGGCTCCATTTAATTCAATGGAACAGAGCTGCAATACCACATCCAACCTGAGAACATGTGAGGTGCTGTTTTTATTAAGAAATCAGCTGTGTTTTTTTTCCTAATCCTGGACAACGTCCAGGGGTTGTCTGGCCCCCTTTATTTTTTTTTTTATGCATGTGTCCTGCCACAGCCAGCCAGGCATTTCCCTTGCATAATTTAGTAGTTAATAGCAGCCATTTAGGGGGGGCTAAGCAACAGCAACATCCATTAGACAACCACCTTAACATATGCAAAAAAAATAAAAAATCCCTGGAATTACATTTTCATTTCTCCTCATCAGGTCTTCATCATTGTACACCGGTAAGCTGGTCACCATCCATCCAGTGCATAGTTTTATAGCAGCCATCAGCTGAGGACTTCCAGCAAACACTGCTGTGAGGGGAGCCTGACTTCTGGGGAGAGAGGAAGAGGCAAGTGTCAGCGTTACACAATTCTCTAATACACCGTTTTCCTACATAGGTGCCTCCAGCTGTTGCAAAACTACAACTCCCAGCATGCACGGACAGCCTTCGGCTGTCCGTGCATGCTGGGAATTGTAGTTTTGCAACAGCTGGAGGCACCCTGGTAGGGAAACATTGAGCTAATATATCATTATCATGGACCCTTATACACAGAGGCTATGCTTGCTCTGTAATAATGATAGGGGGGGACTAAGAATACACTGGTGCGTTCCTGCCATCTTGATGCGACAGCTCAGAAGACAGTAACACAGTTTGAAGACAATGTGTCGGGGATGGCCGACTATCCTATGTGTAACGGGGCCTAAAGACTAACATAAGCCACTGTCAGAGCTGTTTGGCAGCGGCTTATTCCCCTCTCCTAACTGAAAACACGTGCACGCTCAGCCAAGCGGAGTGTGCACATCGATACAAGATGTATGGGCACCATAAACATTCCAAGAAGGAACCAACAGAATCTGGACTTTGGCTGCCGATGATGACAAAAGAGTAAAAACATCAGAACAAGATCTATATATATATAATTTTTTTATTATTATATATAAAAAAAAAAAGAATAAAAAAAAAAATATTTATTTATATACAATATTTAGAAGGCTACTCAGCAGTTTGTGTAGCTTAGGGTGCATTCACAGCACGTTTTTGCAATACAGTTCCCGTATACGTTTTCTATGCGAAAACCGTATGGAACCGTATAGAAAACCGTATGCATTGACTCTCCATTGAAAACCGTATGCCAAATGATGCATCAGGTTGTGTCAGTTTTGTATCCTGTACGGTTTTGTCAGTTTTTTTCCTGTACCCAAAACCGTAGCCTACCACGGTTTTTGGTCCGGGAGAAAAACTGTATTAAACCGTATACGTTTTTTTTAAAACATGGGATTCAATGGGAACCGTACAGAACCGTATGTGCGTACGGTTCCATCCGGTTTTCACCATCCGGTTTTTGACTTTGCACAGTTTTTTTTCTTGGAATTTCAATCAATCAATCAAGAGAAACTTTTTTCATAATGGAGTGAAAAGTTAAAAACGTACACTTTTTTTCTTAAAAAACTGATGCAACCGTACATCATTTTTTAAACCGTATACGAGTTAAAATTTGTACACACGTTTTGATACAGTTTAGTCCGGTTTTTGAGGGATCAGTTTTTCATCCAAAACCTGATACGGGAACTGTATTGCAAAAACGTGGTGTGAATGCAGCCTTAAAGTGGAATTTCCCTTTAAATGTCCTGTATATTACAAGGGGGCACTTACTTTATCCAGTTCATGAGCTCCACCGTGTCAGACTCATAGTGTTCCTCCAGTTCTGACAATTCATTCACTATCTTGGGTAAAAACTGCAGAATATACACATGATGGTATTGTGATCTCAAAATCTTATACGGCAAGACTTTATCTCACTACAGGAGGCAGGATGAACAATCCCTACAGAACGTCCACTGACATGTTCCCTTTTCCTACCTCTCTCCATAAACTGAAGCCGATCACGGTGGGGACAGCAGCACTTAACACGAAAGCCTGTAAGACAAAGCAAAACAGAAAAGAACTTTAATGGGGTACTCCGCAACAAAATGTCCCAAACGCTTGGAGCGGGAGGCCATGACGTCATGGCCACGCCCTCTCGTGATGTCATGGTACGCCCCCTCAATGCAAGTCTATGGGAGGGGGCGTGATGGTCGCCCCCTTCCATAGACTTACATTGAGGGGGCGTGGCCATGATGTCACGACCCCACCGCCCGCAACCAGCGATCTAAACGAATGCGGGGTGCTGAGATCATGGGGGTCCCAGCAGCAGGACATCTTATCCCGTATCCTTTGGATGACTAGGGGCAGAGTACCCCTTTAAGGTGAATGCCCAGACAGAATTTATGCAATTTTAAAATTAATCTCTAGATATGGTATATTTATTATTTTGACTAAAATGACACTTAAAAGATTATTTATTCCGACCACCAATACTACAATCCTATCTTACATGGACAAAAAGGAGGAAAGGGGCATGGCCCGAGACACAGGAGGGCAGGAAAGGGGCATGGCCCGAGACACAGGAGGGCAGGAAAGGGGCATGGCCCGAGACACAGGAGGGCAGGAAAGGGGCATGGCCCGAGACACAGGAGGGCAGGAAAGGGGCATGGCCCGAGACACAGGAGGGCAGGAAAGGGGCATGGCCCGAGACACAGGAGGGCAGGAAAGGGGCATGGCCCGAGACACAGGAGGGCAGGAAAGGGGCATGGCCCGAGACACAGGAGGGCAGGAAAGGGGCATGGCCCGAGACACAGGAGGGCAGGAAAGGGGCATGGCCCGAGACACAGGAGGGCAGGAAAGGGGCATGGCCCGAGACACAGGAGGGCAGGAAAGGGGCATGGCCCGAGACACAGGAGGGCAGGAAAGGGGCATGGCCCGAGACACAGGAGGGCAGGAAAGGGGCATGGCCCGAGACACAGGAGGGCAGGAAAGGGGCATGGCCCGAGACACAGGAGGGCAGGAAAGGGGCATGGCCCGAGACACAGGAGGGCAGGAAAGGGGCATGACCCGAGACACAGGAGGGCAGGAAAGGGGCATGACCCGAGACACAGGAGGGCAGGAAAGGGGCATGACCCGAGACACAGGAGGGCAGGAAAGGGGCATGGCCCGAGACACAGGAGGGCAGGAAAGGGGCATGGCCCGAGACACAGGAGGGCAGGAAAGGGGCATGGCCCGAGACACAGGAGGGCAGGAAAGGGGCATGGCCCGAGACACAGGAGGGCAGGAAAGGGGCATGGCCCGAGACACAGGAGGGCAGGAAAGGGGCATGGCCCGAGACACAGGAGGGCAGGAAAGGGGCATGGCCCGAGACACAGGAGGGCAGGAAAGGGGCATGGCCCGAGACACAGGAGGGCAGGAAAGGGGCATGGCCCGAGACACAGGAGGGCAGGAAAGGGGCATGGCCCGAGACACAGGAGGGCAGGAAAGGGGCATGGCCCGAGACACAGGAGGGCAGGAAAGGGGCATGGCCCGAGACACAGGAGGGCAGGAAAGGGGCATGGCCCGAGACACAGGAGGGCAGGAAAGGGGCATGACCCGAGACACAGGAGGGCAGGAAAGGGGCATGACCCGAGACACAGGAGGGCAGGAAAGGGGCATGACCCGAGACACAGGAGGGCAGGAAAGGGGCATGACCCGAGACACAGGAGGGCAGGAAAGGGGCATGGCCCGAGACACAGGAGGGCAGGAAAGGGGCATGGCCCGAGACACAGGAGGGCAGGAAAGGGGCATGGCCCGAGACACAGGAGGGCAGGAAAGGGGCATGACCCGAGACACAGGAGGGCAGGAAAGGGGCATGACCCGAGACACAGGAGGGCAGGAAAGGGGCATGACCCGAGACACAGGAGGGCAGGAAAGGGGCATGACCCGAGACACAGGAGGGCAGGAAAGGGGCATGACCCGAGACACAGGAGGGCAGGAAAGGGGCATGGCCCGAGACACAGGAGGGCAGGAAAGGGGCATGGCCCGAGACACAGGAGGGCAGGAAAGGGGCATGACCCGAGACACAGGAGGGCAGGAAAGGGGCATGACCCGAGACACAGGAGGGCAGGAAAGGGGCATGACCCGAGACACAGGAGGGCAGGAAAGGGGCATGACCCGAGACACAGGAGGGCAGGAAAGGGGCATGGCCCGAGACACAGGAGGGCAGGAAAGGGGCATGGCCCGAGACACAGGAGGGCAGGAAAGGGGCATGACCCGAGACACAGGAGGGCAGGAAAGGGGCATGACCCGAGACACAGGAGGGCAGAAAAGGGGCATGACCCGAGACACAGGAGGGCAGGAAAGGGGCATGACCCGAGACACAGGAGGGCAGAAAAGGGGCATGACCCGAGACACAGGAGGGCAGAAAAGGGGCATGACCCGAGACACAGGAGGGCAGAAAAGGGGCATGACCCAAGACACAGGAGGGCAGGAAAGGGGCATGACCCGAGACACAGGAGGGCAGGAAAGGGGCATGACCCGAGACACAGGAGGGCAGGAAAGGGGCATGACCCGAGACACAGGAGGGCAGGAAAGGGGCATGACCCGAGACACAGGAGGGCAGGAAAGGGGCATGACCCGAGACACAGGAGGGCAGGAAAGGGGCATGGCCCGAGACACAGGAGGGCAGGAAAGGGGCATGGCCCGAGACACAGGAGGGCAGGAAAGGGGCATGGCCCGAGACACAGGAGGGCAGGAAAGGGGCATGACCCGAGACACAGGAGGGCAGGAAAGGGGCATGACCCGAGACACAGGAGGGCAGGAAAGGTGCATGACCCGAGACACAGGAGGGCAGGAAAGGGGCATGACCCGAGACACAGGAGGGCAGGAAAGGGGCATGACCCGAGACACAGGAGGGCAGGAAAGGGGCGTGACCCGAGACACAGGAGGGCAGGAAAGGGGCGTGACCCGAGACACAGGAGGGCAGGAAAGGGGCGTGACCCGAGACACAGGAGGGCAGGAAAGGGGCGTGACCCCAGACACAGGAGGGCAGGAAAGGGGCGTGACCCCAGACACAGGAGGGCAGGAAAGGGGCATGACCCGAGACACAGGAGGGTAGGAAAGGGGCAGGACCCGAGACACAGGAGGGTAGGAAAGGGGCATGACCCGAGACACAGGAGGGTAGGAAAGGGGCATGGCCCAAAACATAGGACGACAGGAAAAGGGCATGGCCCGAGACACAGGAGGGCAGGAAAAGAGAGTAGGCCAACACACAAGAGAGCTGGGCTAAGGAGTGGCATGGGACAAAAAATAGCTGGGCAGGTGTATGCCAAGGTCCCTGGGGAGCAAAGCTAGGAAGTGGTCTGGAAAACAAGAGAGCTGGGCAGGGGAGAAGCCCAGGACACAGGACATTTTTTTTTAAGCCTTGGTTCACACTTGTACTGAAGGCTTGGCTAGATGCCTCTGTTGCAAGTTCAGTCAAACATACAAAAGAATTTAGTGCAGTATGCTGCACCATAAATCCTAGACACCAAGAAGAAAACCTAATAAGTAAGATTAGACCCTACATCAGTGGTCTCAAACTGTGGCCCTCCAGATGTTACAAAACTTCAACTCCTAGCATGCCCGGACAGCCAACAGCTGGGAGTTGAAGTTTTGCAACATCTGGAGGGCCACAGTGTGAGACCACTGCCCTACGTGATCAGTTCACACTGGGAAGCAGCTGTATACGAAGGTTGTCATAATTTAGGCCAACACGAACTCAAAAAACTAATTTTTATTAAGAGATAAGAACAGGGAATGATAGTACAATAATTGGGAGTATAGTAACTGATGCTGCCCAGAGGTTGCATATGCAGCAAGTCATGGAGCCTCTGCCAACCCCTTTACATGATATAGGTAACACTGTATACTCACCAGTACAACCGGATGTACAGATTTCAGACGAATCCACTTGAAGAGCGTTAACCAAAGTTCTGGAGAACAAACACCGAAGGCAGCGATAACACAGACATGAGGTGTCCACATGTACTTCATTCTAAAACAAATACATCACATTATAATCTGATCTGTAAGCAATATTCACTTGATATATGAATGAATTTGGCATTAGGAAATTTGGGGAGATTCTTACCCAGCTGTACGGGGAACCCCCTGAGGAAGGAGCGAACGCGTGCTCGGGGTCCAGTAAACGGCACTATAAGCGGCATGGTTGAGTTACAATATTTTACTATTTATACTATCATATACTTGGGAGCAGTTTACAATAGGTTTAGGATATGATTCATATGGTCTTACCCACTGTGGGAATATACAGTGGGGCAAAAAAGTATTTAGTCAGCCACCAATTGTTCTCCCACTTAAAAAGATGAGAGAGGCCTGTAATTTTCATCATAGGTATACCTCAACTATGAGAGATATAATGAGAAAAAAAATTCATAAAATCACATTGTCTGATTTTTAAAGAATTTATTTGCAAATTATGGTGGAAAATAGGTATTTGGTCAATAAAAAAAGTTAATCTCAATACTTTGTTATATATCCTTTGTTGGCAATGACCGAGATCAAACGTTTTCACACACTGTTGCTGGTATTTTGGTCCATTCCTCCATGCAGATCTCCTCTAGAGCAGTGATGTTTTGGGGCTGTCGCTGGGCAACACGGACTTTCAACTTCCTCCAAAGGTTTTCTATGGGGTTGAGATCTGGAGACTGGCTAGGCCACTCGGGGACCTTGAAATGCTTCTTACGAAGCCACTCCTTTATTGCAAGGGTGGTGTGTTTGGGATCATTGTCATGCTGAAAGACCCAGCCACGTTTCATCTTCAATGCCCTTGCTGATGGAAGGAGGTTTTCACTCAAAATCTCATGATACATGGCCCCATTCATTCTTTGCTTTATACGGATCAGTTGTCCTGGTCCCTTAGCAGAAAAACAGCATCAAACCATGATGTTTCCACCCCCATGCTTCACAGTAGGTCTGGTGTTCTTTGCATGCAACTCAGCATTCTTTCTCCTCCAAACACGACGAGTTGAGTTTTTACCAAAAAGTTCTACTTTGGTTTCATCTGACCATATGACATTCTCCCAATCCTCTTCTGGATCATCCAAATGCTCTCTAGCAAACTTCAGACAGGCCCAGACATGTACTGGCTTAAGCAGGGGGACACGTGGCACTGCATGATTTGAGTCCCTGGTGGTGTAGTGTGTTATTGATGGTAGCCTTTGTTACTTTGGTCCCAGCTCTCTGTAGGTCATTCACTAGGTCCCCTGTGTGGTTCTGGAATTTTTGCTCACCGTTCTTGTGATAATTTTGACACCACGGGGTGAGATCTTACGTAGAGCCACAGATCGAGGGAGATTATCAGTGGTCTTGTATGTCTTCCATTTTCTAATAATTGCTCCCACAGTGGATTTATTCACACCAAGCTGCTTGCCTATTGCAGATTCAGTCTTCCTAGCCTATTGCAGGTGTACAATTTTGTTTCTGGTGTCCTTCGACAGCTCTTTGGTCTTGGCCATACTGGAGTTTGGAGTGTGACTGTTTGAGGTTGTGGACAGGTGTCTTTTATAATGATAAGTTCAAACAGGTCCCATTAATACAGGTACAAGTGGAGAACAGATGAGACTCTTAAAGGGGTTATCCAGGAAAAAACTTGATATATATATATATATATATATATATATATATATATATCTCAACTGGCTCCAGAAAGTTAAAACAGATTTGTAAATTACTTCTATTAAAAATAGAAAAAAAATTAATCTTAATCCTTTCAGTACTTCTGAGCTTCTGAAGTTAAGGTTGTTCTTTTCTGTCTAAGTCCTCTCTGATGACACCTGTCTCGGGAAACGCCTAGTTTAGAAGCAAATCCCCATTGCAAACCTCTTCTAAACTGGGCGTTTCCCAAGACAGGTGTCATCAGAGAGCACTTAGACAGAAAATAACAACCTTAACTTCAGAAGCTCATAAGTACTGAAAGGATTAAGATTTTTTAATAGAAGTAATTTACAAATCTGTTTAACTTTCTGGAGCCAGTTGATATATATATAAAAAAATTTTTTCCTGGAATACCCCTTTAAAGAAATTACAGGTCTGTAAGAACCAGAAATCTTGCTTGTTTGTAGGTGACCAAACACTTATTTTCCACCATAATTTGCAAATAAATTCTTAAAAAATTAGACAATGTAATTTTTTTTCTCATTATGTCTCTCATAGTTGAGGTATATCTATGATGAAAATTAAAGGCCTCTCTCATCTTTTTAAGTGGCAGAACATGCACAATTGGTGGTTGACTAAACATTTTTTTGCCCCACTGTATTACTGCCATACATTCCTGCTGCTCTTTGTACTATAGTGTGTACTTGCCAGAGGCGTAGCGTGGGGGGTGCAGGGAGGGCCGGCCGCACCGGGCGCAACATCTGGGGGGCGCGCTCTCCGGGATAGGAATACTTCTTTTTATGTGCCCGGGCCGGCTCCAGTGTGTGGCTGCAGGTGGGGGCCGGCCAGCGCATATAAAACCTAATACTGTATACTAAAAACCAGGGGGCCTCCAGCTGTTGTGAAACTACAACTCCCAGCATGGTCGGACCGTCAAAGGCTGTCCGGGCATGCTGGGAGTTGTAGTTTCACAACAGCTGGAGGCCCCCTGGTTTTTAGTATACAGTATTAGTTTTTTTATCCTCTGGTCGGCCCCCACCTGCAGCCACACACGGGAGCCGGCCCGGGCACATAAAAAGAAGTATTCCTAATCCTATCCCGGACATCCCTGTGTCCTGAAAAATCTTTTCGGGACATAAGGATGTCTGCCGGTCACTCACCATTCCCCGGCCCGCGCGTGTCCTCCTTCGGTCCTTCGCTTCTCCGCCTCTATGGTTGTACGCACGGGACGTCACTGACGTCCCGTGCGTACAACCATAGAGGCGCAGGAGGACCGCAGGATCATCGCAGGAGGACGCGCGCTGGCCGGGGCCTGGTAAGTGACCGGCGGCACGTCATCTTCTTCAGTGTTCCGGTCACCGCTCCCCCGATCCCGGTACCTACTGCTATGGTCCATAGGCCATAGCAGTAGATGTGACCCCGGGCCGGAGGAGCAGTGACCGGATCACTGTGGGGGCAGCAGTACAGACATACAGCCTCCAGCCATACACTGTATATGGCTGGAAGCTGTATGTCTGTGGGGTGGGGGGAAGCTGCCTAATATTGTGGGGGAACTGCTGACCTAATGTGGGGGGAGCTGCCTACAAATGTGGGGGGAGCTGCCTACAAATGTGGGAGGAGCTGCCTAATATTGTGGGGGGGGGGGGAGCAATACATGTACATACATGTGCTTAGGGGCTAAGGGTTTCTTTAACTAATCTAGTGGAAGAGACTCTAGTGCTAAAATTCACGGGTTAGGGGGCGCAAATTACTTGCCTTGCCCCGGGTGCGCTGACAACCCACGCTACACCACTGGTACTTGGTATATGGACTTCCCAGTTTGGGATACAATTGGATATCACTGCTGTTTTATATAATTATTATGGTATACAAAGGCGTGGAACTGGCTCTTCTTGTCTGTACTTTTATGAACATCTCGTAGAGATGTAGGGGGAAGATTTATCAAAACCTGTCCAGAAGAAAAGTTGCTGGGTTGCCCATAGCAACCAATCAGATCGAATCTTTCATTATTCACAGGTCTTTACAAAAATGAAAGAAGTGATCTGATTGGTTACTATGAACAACTCAACAACTTTTCCTCTTGACATGTTTTGATAAATCTCATCCATAGTGTATTTTTAACCCCTTAACGACCACGGGTATATTTACATCTGTGGCCGCCTCCCAATCTGTGAAGCTTTGTATCTGTGGGGTCCCAGTTGCTATCAGCAACCAGGACCCGCAGCTAATACCCGACATTGCCGATTTGGCTGATGTCTGGTATTAACCCTTTAGACGCCACGATCAAAGTTGATCGCGGCATCTAAAACGGGAGAATATGCTGCCGATTAGCTCAGCAGAGCTGTTTGGGACCGCCACGGTGAAAACGCGGCGTCCTGAACAGCTGAGAGGACAGTGGGAGGCTTCCTACCTGGCTCCACGCTGTTCCGATCAGCGTTTGATTGCTCAAAGCCTGAGATCTAGACTTGAGCAATCAAGCACAGAGAACACTGATCAAGAGGTAGGTGGAGTGTCCTTAAAAATGATTTCAGGGACTTAGGCCGCAAGCTTAAGGCAAGGACCTCCAAGGTAGTATTTTCTGAAATACTACCAGTACCACGAGCTACACCAGAGAGGCAGCGGGAGATCAGGGAGGTAAACAAGTGGCTCAGAAGCTGGTGTAGGAAGGAAGGGTTTGGGTTCATGGAGAACTGGGCTGACTTCGCTGTCGGTTACCGGCTCTACCGTAGGGACGGGCTGCACCTCAATGGGGAGGGTGCAGCTTTGCTTGGGGAGAAGATGGCTAGAAGGGTGGAGGAGTGTTTAAACTAGGGACTTGGGGGGAGGGAACCTACAGCAAAGAGGGGGAAGATAGTGTAGATAGAGAGGTGGGAATTATTAATGTACCTGGGGGTGAAGCGGAGGGAAGGGTTAGAATAGTTAATAGGAATAAGCTTCATAGGAAAATAAAACTTACACCCTTGAATCCCATTAACCCCAATAACATAAAGGATGGAAATGTAAAGTGTATGTTCACAAATGCCAGAAGCCTAGCAAATAAAATGGGGGAGCTTGAGGCCTTGATACTGGAGGAACATATTGATATAGTTGGGGTCACTGAGACATGGCTGGACTCCTCGCATGACTGGGCTGTCAATCTGCAGGGGTTTACATTGTTTCGCAAGGATAGAATGAACAGAAATGGTGGTGGAGTCTGTCTGTATGTAAGAAGTGGTATGAAAGTCAGTGTGAACGATGCCATAGTGTGTGATGATTCTGAGGAGGTGGAATCACTGTGGGTAGAATTACAAAAGGAGGGAAATACTGAAAAAATAATATTTGGTGTAATCTACAGACCCCCTAATATCACTGAAGAGATAGAAGTTCAGCTTCATAAACAAATAGAGAGGGCCGCCCGGGCAGGAACAGTGGTAATAATGGGAGATTTTAACTATCCAGATATAGATTGGGGTCCGGGGTTGGCTAAAACTACAATGGGGCGACAATTCCTAAATTTATTGCAGGATAATTTTATGGGCCAGTTTGTGGGGGACCCAACAAGAAGTGATGCCTTGTTGGATCTGATCATTTCCAACAACGCAGAGCTGGTTGGTAATGTAACTGTGCGGGAAAACCTTGGTAATAGCGACCACAATATAGTTACTTTTGACTTAAAATGTAGAAAACAAAGACAGGCGGGGAAGGCAAAAACATATAACTTTAAAAAGGCAAACTTCCCTGGGCTGAGGGCTGCACTACAGGACATAGACTGGGGGGAGGTGTTGTCAAATACTGATACAGAAGGTAAATGGGACATCTTTAAATCAACTCTAAATAACTATACATCTAAATATATACCAAAGGGGAACAAATATAAACGATTAAAACTAAATCCTACATGGCTGACAAATGATGTTAAAAGAGCAATAAACAACAAAAAAATAGCCTTCAAAAAATACAAATCTGATGGGTCAGCGATAACATTTAAACAGTACAAAGAGCTTAATAAAATCTGTAAAAATGTAATAAAAACAGCAAAAATTCAAAACGAGAGACAGGTGGCCAAAGAAAGCAAAACTAATCCTAAATATTTTTTTAGATATATAAATACAAAAATACCAAGGACAGAGCATGTAGGACCCCTTAATAAT
Source organism: Hyla sarda (assembly GCF_029499605.1). NCBI lineage: Eukaryota > Metazoa > Chordata > Amphibia > Anura > Hylidae > Hyla > Hyla sarda. The sequence goes on from NC_079193.1 coordinate 335,440,177, forward strand.
GATAATGGGGAGGTTGTCACAGGCGATAAAGAGAAGGCGGAGCTACTGAATGGGTTCTTTAGTTCTGTATACACTATGGAAAAAGGAGCTGACATTGGACAGGTCAGTGCTGGTAACACATCATGTAATGTACTGAACTGGCTTAATGTAGAGATGGTACAAGGTAAGTTAAGTGATATAAATGTAAGCAAATCCCCAGGGCCGGATGGACTACACCCAAGAGTTCTTAGAGAGGTAAGTTCAGTAATATCTGTACCCCTGTTCATGATATTTAGAGATTCTCTGGTGTCTGGTATTGTGCCAAGGGACTGGCGCAAGGCGAATGTGGTGCCAATCTTCAAAAAGGGCTCTAGGTCTTCCCCAGGAAACTATAGACCGGTAAGTCTAACGTGCATTGTGGGTAAATTGTTTGAAGGACTTATAAGGGATTACATACAGGAATACATGGGGGATAATTGTATTATAAGTGATAGCCAGCATGGGTTTACTAAGGATAGAAGTTGTCAAACCAATCTAATTTGCTTTTATGAAGAGGTGAGTAGAAGCCTTGACAGAGGAATGGCTGTGGATATAGTGTTTCTGGATTTTGCTAAAGCGTTTGATACTGTCCCTCATAGACGTCTGACAGGTAAGTTAAGGTCTTTGGGTTTGGAAATTTTAGTTTGTAACTGGATTGAACACTGGCTCATGGATCGTACCCAGAGAGTGGTGGTCAATGATTCGTACTCTGATTGGTCCCTGGTAATTAGTGGTGTACCCCAAGGTTCTGTACTGGGACCGCTGTTTAATTTATTTATCAATGATATAGAGGATGGTATTAACAGCTCTGTTTCTATCTTTGCAGATGACACCAAGCTTTGTAGCACGGTACAGTCTATAGAGGATGTGCATAAGTTACAGGATGACTTGGATAGACTAAGTGTCTGGGCATCCACTTGGCAAATGAGGTTCAATGTGGATAAATGTAAAGTTATGCATCTGGGTACTAAGAACCTGCATGCATCGTATGTCTTAGGGGGGATTAAACTGGCAGAGTCACTGGTAGAGAAGGATCTGGGTGTACTTGTAGATCACAGACTACAGAATAGCATGCAATGTCAGGCTGCTGCTTCCAAAGCCAGCAGGATATTGTCATGTATCAAAAGAGGCCTGGACTCAAGGGAAAGGGGCATAATACTCCCCCTTTATAAAGCATTGGTACGGCCTCACCTGGAATATGCTGTTCAGTTTTGGTCGCCTGTACATAAAAGGGACACTGCGGAGTTGGAAAGGGTGCAGAGACGCGCGACTAAACTAATATGGGGCATGGAACATCTTAGCTATGAGGAGCGATTAAAGGAGTTACAATTGTTTAGTCTTGAGAAGAGACGTTTAAGGGGGGATATGATAAACGTATATAAGTACGGTATATTAATGGCCCATACAAAAAATATGGAGAAAAACTGTTCCAGGTTAAACCCCCCCAAAGGACAAGGGGGCACTCCCTCCGTCTGGAGAAGAAAAAGTTTAGTCTCAAGGGGCGACACGCCTTCTTTACCGTGAGGACTGTGAATTTATGGAACGGTCTACCTCAGGAACTGGTCACAGCAGGAACAATTAACAGCTTTAAAACAGGATTAGATACATTCATGGAACAAAATAACATTAATGCTTATGAAGAAATATAAAATCCCATCCCTTCCCCAATATCGTGCCACACCCCTACCCCTTAATTCCCTGGTTGAACTTGATGGATGTCTGTCTTTTTTCGACCGTACTAACTATGTAACTATGTAACTATGGCAATGCATTTAACAGTGCCTGCAATCAGTGTAATGCATGTTATAGCCCCTATGGGGGCTGTAACATTGCAAACAAAAAAAAGTTAATAAATGTGATTTAACCCCTATCCTAATTAAAGTCAGAATTACTCCCCTTTTCCCATAAAAAATAAAAAAACTGTAATATATACATTTGTGGTATCGCCACATGCGCAAGTGTCCAAACTTTAAAAATACATTGTTAATTAAACTGCACGGTCAATGGCGTACGCACAAAAAAATTCAAAATCCAAAATAGCGTATTTTTGGTCACTTTTTATAACATAAAAAAATGAATAAAAAGCGATCAAAAAGTCTGATCAAAACAAAAAAATGGTACTGATAAAAACTTCAGATCACAGCGCAAAAAAATGAGCCCTCATACCGCCCCATACGCAGAAAAATTTTAAAAGTTATCGGGGTCAGAAAATGACAATTTTAAACGTAGACATTTTCCTGCATGTAGTTATGATTTTTTTCAGAAGTCTGACAAAATCAAACCTATACAAGTAGAATATCATTTTAACCGTATGGACCTACAGAATAAACATAAGGTGTAATTTTTACGGAAAAATTTACAGCGTAGAAACGGAAGCCCCCAAAAGTTCCAAAATGTGTTTTTTCTTCAATTTTGTCACACAATGATTTTTTTTTCAGTTTCGCCGTAGTTTTTGTGTCAAATGACTGACGTCATTACAAAGTAGAATTGGTGGCATAAAAAAAGCCATCATATGGATTTTTAGGTGCAAAATTGAAAGGGTTATGATTTTTAAAAGGTAAGGAGGAAAAATCGAAAGTGCAAAAAACGGAAAAACGCTTGGTCCTTAAGGGGTTAATATATTCCAATAAAATATATTTTTTAACTGAAGTCATAACAACTTGTTTGGTCTTTAGTATAAAAAAAAATATATCAAGTTGGAGATAATGGTCCAAATATACTGATCTAGCACTATGCACATTACATATAGGGGACAGAATTGGCGTGGCCGGTTGGAATTTTGGCATTTAATGTACTGGGAAAATATTTAACTCTGATACAGAAGGGTAGAAGGCAGAGAACAACTCATATGGATAAACTACCAGAAAAGGATATCTGGGCAATAGGAGGTACCAAGAAAAAACTGTTTAAGGGTAGGGTCACATGTAATGGATCTGCAGCGTATTTTACGCTGCAGATCCGCCGGTGACCCGACCCATAGTGCTTCCAGCTGTTGCCCCGCCTCGCCCCCTGTCTGCTCGCAGTGGTAATCCCTCGCTCCAAGTACTTATAAACTGGGAGTGCACTCGGCGGCTCGCAGGCCCCCGTTTGGCTGCTTGGAGTGGGTAGGCCAGGGGGCAGAGTGAGGGAGTGTCAACAGCTGAAGGCACATTATGGGTTGGGTCACCAGCGGATCCACAGTGTAAAATACTCTTCGGATCCGTTACGTGTGACCCTACCCTACAGGGGTTGTCCAAGGATAGAAAAACGCTGCTTCCTTATTACAAAAACAGCACCACTACTGTCCACAGGATGTGTCTGGTATTGCAGCTTGGCTCTATTAAAGTTAATGGAATGGAAATGAGCTGCAATACCACTCACAACCTATGGACAGGTGTGGTGCTGTTTACAGCAGAAAGCAGCTATGTTTTTTGAATGCTGGATAAGCCATTTGAGATTTCCTATAGTACAGTCTACACAGACTTTATAATTTGCTATACATAACCTTACCTTCTGAATGACACAGTATAAAGCTATGTTCACACCATGTTTCTTCAACATGTCACATATCAGTCTGTACTATTCCCTAGACGCACCTAAAGAATCCCATCCTGTGGAACAATTGGGGGCAACTTCTTGTAGGTTACTTAGTGAACTCCCATAGACTTCAATAGAAGGAGCATGTCCAAGGGCAGCCAATTCTCCCATTATCTCATTAGGAAAGGGGCACACACAATATTTCCCAAACGTCAGACCTATGGCATATCCTATTGTAATCATTTGTATGGATTGATCCAACTTATTGTACGGACACATTATTGTATGGGTCCATGCCAGAATGGATGGTCCTGAAAAAGCATTTATCCGTTTTAGATTTTTTTTTTAATTGGTTTTATGCAGTAACCCAGTGTTTCCCAACCAGTGTGCCTCCAGCTGTTGCAAAACTACAACCCAAGTACAGATGTATAATGATTGTCTGGAAATGGTATAATTGAACACTAATATTTATTTTTAAAAAATGGACAATCAATAATACAATACTGTGATAAAAGCACAAACCGCAGGGTCCTATGACTGAATGCTGCTAATACTGCCCCTCTTATACATATATACAAATAACTGTCTATATTCAATGCACTTTATAGTATCGGATATACTGCGTTATTTGTTCTAACTTATAGTGGGCGATTGTGAGTTTATAGTTGGGCCCCTCCCCCCCCCCTCGAATTAGTGAATTACCTGCCGCAGCGCGCTGTCCCCACATTGGGGAACTATTCATATGTGACCCGCGGGCGCTGTTCTGCTTCTCTTCCCCCCCCCCCCCCCCAATGAATTATCAGCCCTGCACTGTCCCCCATATCGGGGAACTAATCATATGTAACCCACGAGCGCTGCTTCTGTACTATCCTCAGCCCGGGCTGCAAAAATAAACAAAATAAACTTTACCTCACCTTCCTACATTCCCCCCGTTGCTCCGGTACCGGCATCACGGTCCTTCCGCTGCTATTGCTGCTTCCTGGGGATGGGAGGTCACAGAGCCGTCAGCCTATCACCGGCCGCAGCGATGTCCCGTCTCAGCCGGTGATAGGCTGAGAGCACGGTCATGTAAGGAGCCGGCCGGTGATAGGCTGACGGCTCTGTGACATTCCCATCCCCAGGAAGCAGCATGAGGCTCGCATCGCTGGACCTGGAGGCCGTTACCGGAGCAACGGGGAAAGTAGGAAGGTGAGTTAAAGTTTATTTTGTTTATTTTTGCAGCCCGGGCACAGGATAGTACAGTACAGCGTGGCGGCTGATAATTATTTGAGGGGGGGGGGGGGGGGGGGGGGGGAGAAGCAGCGCACGCGGGTCACATATGATTAGTTCTCCGAAGTGGAGACAGCGCAGTGCTGGGCTGATAAACCGGGGAAGGGGCAGTGCCCACGGGTCACATGATTGGGGGGGGGGGGAGAAAAAACGTTAAATACCATGGAACCGCCATAATTTACAAAAATACCATGATACATATTTTTGGTCATACCGCCCAGCTCTATATAATCTGTATCACAATATGACAATATCACACAATATATCAGTATCTTATATATGAAAATACGTAATACTCTGTATGTTAGATGTGAGTCCTGAAAAAGGCAAATTCTGTAAACAAGGGTCCTCTGGTTTCTGATATACAAAGACCCTGTGAATGGAAAGGCTGCAATATTCATATGCAATAGTCACAAATCTTAGAGGTGTGTAATGGTTAGGCGCAGATCCTGTAAGACAAATGTATAATGCTCCTTTGCAGTTTAATTATTTATTCCTGTAAGGAAAGATGTTGGCACAAAGTGCCACTCACCACTCCCACTACACAGCCGTAGGTGTCCGGTCCCTGGAGTACGCTGTCCCGATCTGTCTGCTGTAGGCGGCGATGGAAGCACACCTTTGTGCGGCCGCTTGCTCCGGCGGGATCTCCATGGCATGTGACGTAGGTGGTCACCTGATTGCAGGTCAGCTGACCGGGAGGGCGGATTGGGGATTCTATAAGCCAGGTATATGCTCCGTCCCAGTTGTTCTGTATCTGGCTGGCAGGATCGGTGCTCTATATCAGTGGTCTCCAACCTGCGGACCTCCAGATGTTGCAAAACTACAACTCCCAGCATGCCCGGACAGCCAACGGCTGTCCGGGCATGCTGGGAGTTGTAGTTTTGCAACATCTGGAGGTCCGCAGGTTGGAGACCACTGCTCTATAAAGCCAATGCTTTGTATATACAATTCAACAGGGCTTGCTGATACCAGTGGTGACTTGTCTTGGAGTTGTATAGTACGGGCTGTAGTAAATCGGGGTGCATAAAAGCAAGAACAAATGACATAAGGAATAAATAATTGGATACAAGGAATAAATAATTGAACTGCTCTGAGAAAGACACAAAGCGCATCATTATATGCAAAGGAGCATTATACATTTGTCTTACAGGATCTGCGCCTAACCATTGCCCACCTCTAAGATTTGTGACTTTCGCATATGAACATTGCAGCCTTTCCATTCACAGGGTCTTTGCATATAAGAAACCAGAGGACCCTTGTTTACAGGATTTACCTTCTTTTCAGGATTTGCCTTTTTTGCTTTACAGGAATTACATATCAGCAAACAGAGAACTATTATTTTTCAGGACTCACATACGTATTTTCATACATAAGGCTGCGTTCACATCTCGTTCTTTCAATACGGTTCCCGTATCAGGTTTTTTTGTAAAAAAAAATTGTCTCAAAACCGGTCCGAACCATATACAACCGTATATACCTCTGTACAGTTTTAAACCGTATACAGTTTGAAAACGGATGTCCGGTTGCATCCGGTTTATTACGTTTTTTGAAGAAAAAAAAATACGGATACGGTTTTATGTTTGTCCTTAATTAAATAAAGTTCTTCTTGTTCTAATTGTGGGAAGAACTTTCGGCATGCACTGCGCATGTGCAAACTGCAAAACCGGATTGTGCAAACGCACATGCGGTTCTGTATGGTTCCCATTGACCACCATTTAAAAAGAAACGTACATGGGTTGTATCTGGTTTTTCACCCGGACATAACACCGTAGTAGAATACGGTTTTGTGTACGGGAAAAAAACAGATAAAACCGTAAATGTTGCAAAACGTACACAACCGGATGCTACATTTGGCATATGGTTTTCAATGACATGTCTATACATACGGTTTGCAATATGGTTCCATACGGTTTTTACACTTAAATAGGATACTGTGAATGCAGCCTAAGATACTGATATTGTCATATTGTGATACAGATTATTTGCCATAATCCGAATTGGTCATTTAGCACATATAGTGGGTGAGTTTAATATAAGTTAGAACAAATAACGCAGTATATCCGATTCTATAAAGTGCATTAAGGGATATTTATCAATGTTTGCTTATGTATTCTTTTTTTTAGTAATTTTTTCCTTACTTTTTTTTTGCTTATATGTGACTTATTTATCAACTGGTCTCAGTCTGTTGATAATTTTCTTTCACGTAAGCAATTTTTCCTGTTTTACTCTGGTAGTAGCTTTTTCTGCTCCATGTTTGAGCTGGAGTAAATTTAGTCAATTTTTAACCCTGTTGCGACTGTCGCAGTTGCGACTGTCGCAGTTGCGACTGTCGCAGTTAATAAATACCTGACTACCCGTAGTCCATTTTAAAATTACTACTACGTAGTTAATTTTTGGAAAACTTGCTTTTCTTGCTTTCCAGTCAAAATGTCGCACGAAAAATCGCGTAGTCGCAGTTGCGACAATTTTGCGACAATTATAGTAAAGAAAACCTGACTAAACCCGTTGATAAATGTCCATAATTGAATATAGACAGTTATTTGTATATATGTATAAGAGGGGCAGTATTAGCAGCATACAGCCGTAGGGCCCTGCGGTTTGTGCTTTTATCGCAGTATTGTATTTTTAAATAAATTAAATAAATATTAGTGTTCAATTATACCATTTCCAGACATTCATTATACATCTGTACTTGAGACAGATGGTAAATTGAGGACTGAGGAACTTTGTGGTTTTATTCCTTTTTCTATCACTCTCTGGGTGTGAGAGTATCTCAGTTAACCTCATTTAATATATTGTGAGCTGCACATATATATATATTTAAAAACTACAACCCAGTTTGCCGGGACACCCTATCTAGGCATGCCAGGAGTTGTAGTTTTGCAACAGCTGGAGGCACACTGGTTGGGAAACACTGGGTTACTGAATGAAAAAAAACCTGTGTGCCTGCAGCTGTTGCAAAACTACAACTCCCAGCATGCTCGGAAAGCCTTTGGCTGGGAGTTGTAGTTTTGCAACAGCTGGAGGCACACTGGTAAGGAAACACTCCAGCAACCAAAAAGAGTTCTCACCCCTCGAAGGTCATGGCCAGTAAACCAAGGAGAAGACTTTGGATGACATGGTAGATGACTTCTGGCCTTTCGCCAACGTGTCCTTCCTCTGGGGTAGCATTACAGCTGACTGCCTCACCGCTGCGTGCAAGAACAAGATTCTTGTTAGTGTAAAAAAATAAAAGCACAACATCCCGAAATGGAAAAAAAATAAAAAAAATAACATCTTGTAGAAAATTAAGATCAGGGTGTTCTATTGTAGGACGCCCTAAGCTATAGAGAAGGAAACTTACAAGTCAAGGCTGAAGGTTATGGGGCGTTTATACTGTTGGCCTATCCTTAGGGTAAGCCATTAATATCAGATTAGTGGGGGGGGGGGGTCCAACTCCTTGTATTCCTGCTGAGTATGAGAGTCTTATCCAACCCCTAGAAATGGCCCAATACACATGCAATGCCAATGGAAACGTAGCATTAAATGGCTTTAATTAAAGTGTACCTGTTGTTTGCAATAACTTTTTATGTAGATAATACCATTATATGGTAAGTATTATTATATTGTAATATACTTTGTTTAAACATTTTTTATTTTTTTGGGTGAAAAGATACTGCCTTGTCCCTGCAGCTATTGCATGTGTTTCTCTGTGGGCGGAATCAGCCTGTAATTTAAGTCAGTGGTATGTAAGAGCCTCAGTGTACAGAGCCCTGCCCGTCCTCAAGGCACAGAACCCTGCCCGTCTTCAGGGCACAGAGGCCTGCTTGTCCTCAGGGCACAGAGGCCTGCCTGTCCTCAGTGTACAGAGCCCTGCCTGTCCTCAGTGTACAGAGCCCTGCTTGTCCTCAGTGTACAGAGCCCCGCTTGTCCTCAGTGTACAGAGCCCCGCTTGTCCTCAGTGTACAGAGCCCCGCTTGTCCTCAGTGTACAGAGCCCTGCTCGTCCTCAGTGTACAGAGCCCTGCTCGTCCTCAGTGTACAGAGCCCTGCTCGTTCTCAGTGTACGGAGCACTGCTTGTCCTCAGTGTACAGAGCCCTGCTTGTCCCCAGTGTACAGAGCCCTGCTTGTCCCCAGTGTACAGAGCCCTGCTTGTCCCCAGTGTACAGAGCCCTGCTTGTCCTCAGTGTACAGAGCCCTGCTTGTCCCCAGTGTACAGAGCCCTGCTTGTCCCCAGTGTACAGAGCCCTGCTTGTCCTCAGTGTACAGAGCCCTGCTTGTCCCCAGTGTACAGAGCCCTGCTTGTCCTCAGTGTACAGAGCCCTGCTTGTCCCCAGTGTACAGAGCCCTGCTTGTCCCCAGTGTACACTTCCTATACTTTGTCTCACACGGAGACACACAGACAATAGCTGCAGGGACAAAACAGCATTTTCCCGCCAAAAAATATACACATTTTTAAGCAATGTATATTACAAATGTACATATAATGTTATTATCTACATTATATAAAAAGTTTTTGCAAATGACAGGTACACCAAGTCATACAGAGCACCTCTCTGTTCTGGCACAACAATGGAATGAACACCCTTTTTTGACAACCTAATAAAGCTCATCAACCCCCTTATCATTATGGGATTGTGTTATAAACAGATAAATGACTTACCGAAACCTTTTAAATATTCCCTGGGATATGGAGAATGTGCATACGATTAAAACCAGGATGTAAAAGGGTAAAAGAGAAGACTGCGTTAGCCGTAACAGGTAGTCCTGAGATGGTGGCTGGAAGGAATCCTGACACAGCAGCCAGTTCACTGTGAAGTTCCTGCACCACAAAGGCAAAAAGATAATGCAATAAAGAACCAAGTGCAAAGTAGACAATCTAACGTAAGAAAAGGGTAAAAGAGGAAATATAACTCACTTGGTCATATTCAGTCCAAATTTGACTTCAAGAGACTTGAGGATTTGACGGTTTTCTTTATGTGGAATCACGGTCTGAAGAATAAAATTAATTTCTGTACGGCAAGGGGTCATACTGTATATGTTTACACTATATATATATATATATATATATAGCAGGGGAAATTCTATTTTGTGTAGAGTGTGGTTCCACCAAGTGGAGAACAAACAGTGCGCCCCCCTCAGACTGTTTGTGTTCCTACATTTAAGCGGACCATAGAAATAATGTGTATGTTTGCAGGATAAAAGAAATACAAGACTTCAAGCATACCTCCCCAATAATGCTCCCGTCAGCATCTTCTGTCAGAAGACTAAAGCTGGCCATATACATTAGGTAGGTGTCAGCCTAACTCTACAATCAGCCTAACCCTACAGTCAGAAATGTTACGCAGTGTTCAACCAATCTGTGGCTCTCCAGCTGTTGTGAAACTACAACTCCCATCATGCTTGTACAGATAGGGAAGTAAGCGCTCCGTAGAATAATATTGTTTGGACCCAGATAGTGTGATTAGTATATAAATGAACTGCTCACCCTGGGCGATTGTGTAGACAAATACACAACAATGGAATAGATATATAAAGTAGGTCGTCTGCTGCCCTCCGGAGTAAGTACGGTAGTGGGTGATTGGCTTCAAGGAGACCCGTCTCATAGCGCTGATCGACCAAACAGGTATGTTGACTTAAAAGAGGATTTATTGACCAGAATGCAACGCGTTTCGCTGCGCATGCGCAGCGAAACGCATGCATTCTGGTCAATAAATCCTCTTTTAAAGGGGTACTTTTTTTTTTTTTTTAAATCAACTGGTGCCAGAAAGTTAAACAGATTTGTAAATTACTTCTATTAAGAAATCTTAATCCTTCTAGTACTTAGTAGCTGCTGAATACTACAGAGTAAATGGTTTTCTTTTTGGAACACAGAGCACTCTGCTGACATCATGACAACAGTGCTCTCTACTGACATCTCTGTCCATAGTAGAAGAAAATCCCCATAGAAAACATATGCTGCTCTGGACAGCTCCTAAAATGGACAGAGATGTCAGCAGAGAGCACTGTGGTCATGAAGTCAGCAGAGAGCTCTGTATTCCAAAAAGAAAATAATTTCCTCAGTAGTATTCAGCAGCTAATAAGTACAGGAAGGATTAAGATTTTTTTAATAGAAGTAATTTACAAATCTGTTTAACTTTCTGGCACAAGTTGATAAAAAAAAAATAAAAAAATAAAAGATTTCCATCGGAGTACCCCTTTAAGTCAACATACCTGTTTGGTCGATCAGTGCCGTGAGCCGGGTCTCCTTGAAGCCAATCACCCACTATCATGCCTGTACAGCAGGGTAGTAGTTTTACAACAGTTGAAGAGTCACAGATTGGAGGAACACTAATGTGGGTGGGAGCCTCAAGTCTCTTCTCTGACAGCTGAAGTCATACAGACATATCAAAATTTCATTTCCTGCTCTGTATCACGTGACCTGGACGGTCTCATAATGTAAGTCTACGGGGCCATCCAGGTCTCTTAGAAACAGAATACAAGGATGCCCAACTGGGGGTGCCGCTGCTGGGGAGCCCCGGGATCCCCGCTGCGGCACTGCGCTATCGTTACAGCACAGAGCGAGTTCGCTCTGCACGTAATGACGCGCAATACAGGGGCCGGAGCATCGTTACGTCACGGCTCCGCCCCTCGTGACGTCACGGCCCGCCCCTTTCAATACAAGTCTATGGGAGGGGGCGCGGCGGTCGTCACGCCCCCTGCCATAGACTTGCATTAAGGGGGATATCTTGCATTAGGGGCCGTGATATCACGAGGGGCGGAGCCATGACGTCACGCTGCTCCGTCCCCTGTATCGCCCGTCATTACGCACAGAGCGAACTCGCTCTGTGCTGTAATGGTAGCGCAGTGCTGCAGCGGGGATCCCGGGGATCCCCAGCAGCGGCACCGCGGCAATCTTTGGATAGGGGCTAAGATGTCTAGGGGCGGAGTACCCCTTTAAGAACAGAACCCTAGAACATGTGAAAAGTTATATTGATAGACATGTACACTTTAAAAAGTGACAGCACAAGATGTGGACAGGTAAGTGAGCATTCTGGTTGCTTTGGCAATAATACCAATGTGGAAATTCACTCTTACAAAGCCCATTTACAGGGCACCTAGACTGCCTGTGGCCTATAACTTCACTGGAGGTATCCCTATTTCCAAATAACACCCCCACTCTAGTCCACGGACTGTGCATGGTACTGCAAGGATTACATTAAAAGGGAACGGCCAGGCACAGCTATTCCTGGACAACCCCTTTAACCCTACAGTACTTACCCTTATTAATAAATGCAGGGATACTGCAATTGTAAATGCCAAGTAGAAGTACATGATCTTCATCACTTTTGCTCTGAATGTGCCCTTCTTCACACTGATCTGTGGGAATATGAGAAAGTAAAATGAACAGTCGTGATTTCGTTTTCGTTTTGCATCTACAGAATCTTTCAGGATTTTTTTGCCTTATATAGTACAGAATAGGCTATTATTACAGAATGATGTGGACGTTATTGCATATGCCTTGTGCTTACCTGTTTTAGCTTATGTAGCAGGCATGGATTTTCAGCCACACTGATTTCTATTCCATCAGTGAAATGAATTCTTAAAGTGTACCCGTCAGATCCAACAAAAAAACATTTTTCCTAATATATCACTCAGTACCTAATCCTGACCATGTACATCTAATTTTTATGTGTCTAGAACCTTTATTTATTTTTTATTACACTTTTAATTTAGCTCACTAGTCTGAATTCCTCTCAAAGGGAGGGGGCGTGGCCTCACTGTGCAGGACTCCGCCCCTTCCTCAGTATGATGTCTGCTCACATTTCCTCTAGCATTAGCAAAACTACAACTCCCAGCTTGTCCTCACTGACAGTAGCGGGACACAAGCTGACAGTGGGAGGATTTTTCCTCCAGCTCTGAGCCCTGCGCTCACAGCTGTCAATCAAGGAAGTGTGTCCATGACGTAGGTGATGACTCATGGACACAGCAGGACTAGTATGTGTCCAAACAGGCGGGGGGGCAGTTGTTTGACTGGCTTTTTCAGTACGAAATACTGCAAATATTACTAATGAAAGAAATTGCAAAACCTATTGGTTTACATGCTTTACAACATATCAAAAGTTTTTGCATCTGATAGTGCCCATTTAAAGCTGCCATTTACCATAAATGCTCTGATTTGCAGAGAGGGGGTCTGGAGATTTATTGCTCCACTTGGTCATCTAATTAGGCTGCTAGTGTTGGAGGTCACCCAGTGTTGGAACCACTCAGACTCTATGCGAACTGACCCCAACCCACTTTTATGTGCAGCATTGATGCATTTTCTTTAGGCTGTGTCCACCGGTAATTATTCACAAATTTTTTACCTTTATTTAAACAACTGCGGTAAAACAGCATCATTTTTGCTGGGATTATGGGAAAATCGCCCCCCAAAAAAGTGTGAACACAGCCTCACAGCAGGTCTAGAACTACTAAGGGGGAGATTTATCAAAACCGGTGCAAAGGATAAATTGACCAGTTGCCCATAGCAACCAGATTCCTTCTTTCATTTTTAAAAAGGCCTCTGAGAAGTTAAAGAAGCGATCTGATCGGTTGCCATGGGCAACTGGTCAACTTTACCGCAGTACAGATTTGGATAAATCTCCCCCTATATGTATATCCTGATCCCAAAGAGATAGTAGCAGCAGTAAACAGATAGAGCTGGGAAGGAAGACATGGCGTCTGGGAACTAGCAGGAGTGATCTGATGGGTGGTGATGTCACCCAGTGTTTCCCAACCAGGGAGCCTCCAGCTGTTGCAAAACTACAACTCCCAGCATGCTGAGAGTAGTAGTTTTGCTACAGCTGGAGGCTCCCTGGTTGGGAAGCACTGCCTTAGACTGAACTCAGGCACTTTTTTTTTTCTTTAAGATGTGAACTGGAATGGAATGTGGAATTTGAATGAAGTATCGGGCACTTGTGGAATTTATTACCCTTCCTGTAAGAGATGTATGAGGATTTCTGATTTCTTTCTGAGTAATCAACAAGTCTGCTTTGTGTGTGTACAGAGAGGAAACTACTGCCCCTTATGAAATAATAGGAATTAAAGGGGTTGACCCAGTTTTTCCCAACCAGTGTGCATCCAGCTGTTGCAAAACTACAACTCCCAGCATGCCCGGACAGCCTTTGGCTGTCCGGGCATGCTGGGAGTTGTAGTTTTGCAACAGCTGGATGCACATGCACAACAGCTGGATGTAGTTTTGCAACAGCTGGGGTATTCATATTCAAAAGTTCCGCAGGACACGTTAAAAGTTTTGCTGGCCCAACAATCGCAAGAACCAGTGGGCAGAAGTGCACAGCGGAGTGCTGCTTCTACCAGTTATCTGTGCAGTGACCGAGAAGGCCTGGTAGACTTAGGCTGGGTTCACACCACGTTTTTGCAATACAGTTCCCGTATCAGGTTTTTGATATAAAAAAAACGGATTCCTCAAAACCGGACTAAACTGTATCAAAACGTGTACAAATTTTTATCCATATACGGTTAAAAAACGTATACGGTTTGAAAAGTTATGTCCGGTTGCATCCGTTTTTTAAAGAAAAAAAGCGTATACGTTTTAAACTTTTCATTCCATTATGAATAAAGTTTCACTTGTTTGATTGAAATTCCAAGAAAAAAACTGTGCAAAGTCAAAAACCGTATGGTGAGAACCGCATGGAACCGTACGCACATACAGTTCTGTACGGTTCCTATTGACTCCCATGTTAAAAAAAAAAAAAGTATACATTTCAATACAGTAGGTCACCCGGATCAAAAACCGTAGTAGGCTACGGTTTTGGGTACGGGAAAAAAAACTGACAAAACCGTACAGGATGCAAAACGGACACAACCGGATGCATCTTTTGGCATATGATTTTCAATGGAGAGTCAATGCATACGGTTCCGTACGTTTTTTAAATTGAAAATGTATACGGGAACTGTATTGCAAAAATGTGGTGTAAACCCAGCCTTACATGGGGTTTCTGTCTCGGTCACATGGCACAGAGCAGAAGAGAACGTGCTTAGGCTGGGTCCACACCACGTTTTTCAAATACGGTTACCGTATACGGTTTTCCGCTAAAAAAACGTATGGCAAAAACCGTATACAACCGTATGACTCCAAATTAAAACGTATACGGTTTTTCCCCGCATACGGTTCCAAAACGTATGTACGGTTCTATCCGTTTGCATCCGTTTTTTGCCAACGGTTTTGCTATTTTGTTGGAATTAGTTTTCCAGCAATTTAATAAAGTTACTATTGTTCTATTGAAATTCCAAAGGATGTGGGAGTGGGATGTCTGGGATGAATTCCAGAAAGATCTGCGCATGTGTCAACTCCAAAAACAGATTAGAAAAACCGTGTGCAACCTTATTCTGAAATTCTGTGTATGGTTCTCATACACAACAATGTTAAAAGAACCGCATACGGTTCGCATACGGTTTTCCAACCGGAGGCAAAAACGTGGTCGACGGCGTTTTTGCCTACGGTTGAAAAATCGGCAAAAACGTATCCGAGGAAAAACGGATGCAACCGTACACAACATTTGGAATACGGTTTACAATGCATTCTTTATGCATACGGTTTCAGATACGATCGTATACGTTTTTTTGCGGAAAACCGTATACGGTTACCATATTTGAAAAACGTGGTGTGAACCCAGCCTTAGCGGGGTCTTCTCTTGGCTCGTTCTAGCGATCGATCTGTGTCTGAACGCTCAGACCCCAACCAATCAAAAGCCTTGACATGTAAAAAGTTTTATAAAAACTCATTGACCCTTAAACTATACCAAACACTATCACTACCTTACCTGGAGGCTTTTGGCAATCATTGAACCTATTACGAGGCTTAGTAGAGGAGAGGTCAGCAGCGCCGTATTTTCAAACTGGAGTAAATATCCCAAAAATACAGAGAACAGGTACATTTTACGTACTTCATGCACCTGCAAGAAGAAAATTATAACTAAATGTTAACCAACGCAAAAGAAGGTTGCAGCAGCACTTTAGATTTGATCCCAAAAATAAGATTGAGGCACTTTGCGCACTTTTTGATCAAATTATGTGCCCCTTCCATCAAGTGGAGGTGGCCTAATTTCGGACGCGACCATAACACGCTACCTCTACTCACTTTTTAGTGTACCAGCTCTCAAAGGGGTACTTCACATAAGATAAACTTATCCTCTATTTACTGGATAGGGGATAAATGTCTAATCATGGGGGAGGGGTTCTGACCCCTCCTGACCCCCATCCCCCACTACTCTGGCCCCCACCTTCAGAGACAGTTGCCTCATGCTGAAAAGTGATGGCCTGCTTAGCCAGAGATGGGACCCCAAAAGGTGGAGCCGTGTTGCGTATTCAGCAAGGAGAAGCAGTGTCCATAGATGAGAGATGAGAATCCATTTTGGAGACCCCCAGAGGGGGAGGGAGGTCACATAGGGTGGACTTCCATCCACGATCAGACACTTATGCCCTATCCTGTGGATAGGGGATAAGTTTATCTAAAGTGAAGTACCCCTTTAACTAAGGAGGGTCACTGGATATTTGCATATAACTCATTCCACTGCTGCCCCCTGTAGGTTCAGCATGCTTCTTACACTGGCTGGTTTGTCTAACACCAACATGTGAAAAAAAACATCAGCAACGAAAATGTATGAAACATAGCAAAACATTTTTTATTAAAGATCTCATAAGACATATATCATAAAGATAAAAAGCACAGTGCACACGGCTGGAAGACAAGGCAGGAACATACAGGCTCAAATGGAAGGTATCACATGGTAAAGGACTGACAGAAATTGCATAGACAAGTTACATAGTGGAAGGATATAGATGATACAATATTAAAGATGAACTTAATGCAAGTGCAAAAACAGTCAGAGGGAAAAAGGCACTTATTACCACAACAGAGCCATGTATTTACCTGCACCTACCCCAACGCACGTTTCACGCCAATGCGCTTCGTCAGGGGGCGTCACGCCCCCTGACGAAGCGCATTAGCGTGAAACGTGTGTTTTTGCACTTGCATTAAATGGGCACTTTTACCAACTTTATTTTTTGATATGTTGTAGTACTTATGTACTACAACATATCTCTAATATAATTTTATTATTATTTTTTTCATTAAAAAGGTTTAATTTACATTTAAAAACCGGCCACTGAAAAAGGACTGATTTTGGAGTGGCAATCAGTCCTTTTTCAGTTAGGCTGCACTCGCTCCCTGCCAGTCAATCAGACGGGAGCGAGCGCATTGGCTCCCCGGCCACTGGCTGGGAGGCCACTCCTCCCGCACATCGCCGCCTCGTTGCCGCCGCCGTCCCTGCACGCCCGCTGCCGGACTGTGTAATGAGGGACCGGGGTATGCGGGGTGGGGAGGGAACGGGCTAGTGCCGTAGCGGCGGGGGGGGGGTAAACTGGCTGGCAAAAAAAAAAAATAGGATGGTGGGAGCTACCCTTTAAGTTCATCTTTAATATTGTATTATCTATTATCTATATCCTTCCACTATGTAACTTGTCTATGCAATTTCTGTCAGTCCTTTACCATTTCTGTGATACCTTCCATTTGAGCCTGTATGTTCCTGCCTTGTCTTCTAGCCGTGTGCACTGTGCTTTTTATCTTTATGATATATGTCTTATGAGATCTTTAAAGGGCACCTTTCATCAAAAAAACTTTTGCTATATTATAGATTAATGTATGCAGAATAACTTTCCAGTATGTTATTAAAAAATATGCTTCTTTCTATTGAATTTTTCACTTAGAAAAAAATGACCACTAGGGGTCTCCCTACCAGTCCTTTTTTTTTTTTTTATAGATTTCAGACTCATGCAGGAGTCCTAAATCTCAGACTGCATCTGGGACACAGACAAACTCAACACTATTCACTGCCAGGGAGCAATGTTGCGCTTGTCTGTGTCCCGGATGAAGTCTGAGATTTAGGACTCCTGCATGAGTCTGAAATCTATAAAAAAAAGGACTGGAAGGGAGACCCCTAGTGGTAATTTTTTCAAAGTGGAAAATTAAATAGAAAGAAGCATATTTTTTAATAACATGCAATTGTAAAGTTATTCTGCATACATTAATCTATAATATATCAAAAGTTTTTTTGATGAAAGGTACCCTTTAATAAAAATGTTTTGCTATGTTTCATACATTTTCGTTGCTCATGTTTTTTCACATGTTGGTGTTAGATTTTCCCATTGGGTAGCCTCAGCAACAAATTCTTGCTTACATTACCTTATCGGTGATATACTGGCTGGTTTGTCTAACGATCTCTAACATGGAGTCAGTGACTTTGACAGGATAGTGAAGTCGTTATATATATTCAATATTCTGCATTATTTTAGCAGTTTCACAAGTGTACATACAGTTTTACCTTCTCTTTCTTGACAAGAGAGAGCCCGTCCAGCAGACACAAGGATAAGGCCTGTACAAAAAGCAGGTAATGGCTGTACTCCCACATCATTATGAAAGTATACGTAGATGCACACATCAGCAGGTAGCAGAACCTCTGCAAAGGTAAAACATAAAGTAATATATGAGTTATGGATCATCCTCTGTTCAGCATATGAGTGGAGCTACTACCTGTAATGGTGGCCCTCCTCCTACATACAGGTAGAGTCACTTATTTTGGAGAACCTGTTCTGTGCATAGGGGGTGCTATAGGGAAGTTGAACACTTATTACCAGTGCTCCCTTAAATAGTTACTGTGATTTAAATAACATTTTTCCATGTCAAAAGTGTAGATTGGTTGGGGTCTCAGCGCTGAGACTCCTTCTAATCATTAGTTATAGCCGGGTGAAGTGTGTGGTAGTCCGACAAATCACAGGAGACGGGTCCCATTACAGTCTATCGAGACTGTCTCCAGGAGGGGATCTTAGTGCTAACCAATCTTAACTTTTGACGTCTGTGCAACATTTTAAAAGGTAATTTAAATGACAGAATTGCTAAAATCTGATCAATGGAGGTCCCTGCAGGAGGACACTTTGATCAGCTTATTAAAAGGGATATTCCAAAGGGGAAAAAAAATTTCAAATCAACTGGTACCAGAAACTTATAGATTAGTGAATGACTTATTTAAAATATCAAGCCTTTCTGTATTTATCAGCTGCTGTATGCCTAGTCTTTCCAGTCAGGCACTGTGATCTCTGCTGCCACCTCTGTCCAGGTCTGGAACTATCCAGTGCAAAAGATGATGTTTGCTCCTGGGACCTTTGCTCCTGCCCTGGACTGTTTCTGACATGGACACAGGTGTCAGCAGAGAGCACTGTGCCTGACTGGCAAAATGTTACCCCTTTCCATTACTTGTCAGCTGCTGTATGGTCCAGAGGAAGTTGTGTAGTTCTTTCCAGTCTGACCATTGTGCTCTTTTCTGCCACCTTTGCCCGTGTCAGGAACAGAAGAGGTTTGCTATGGGGATTTGCTACTGCTCTGGACAGTTCCTGACACAGACAGAGATGGCAGCAGAGAGCACTCTGGTCAGACTGGAAAGAACTACACAACTCTGGAGCATACAGCAGCTGATAAGTACTAAAAGACTTGAGATTTTTAAATAGAAGTTATTTACAAATCTGTATAACTTTCTGCCACCAGTTTACTTGATAAAATTTTTTTTAAATTAATAATACCTCTTTAAAAGGACCTATCTAACAAGAAGGTTGTCCAAAGAAGAGAACCCCTTTAAACCCCCTTAGAAGGGCTCCGAGAAGGGAAAGTCAGCTGACAACTCAGAAAAATGAGATGGAAGGTCATTTAACAAAGCACTATGGATGTCTAATGGCCGGGCGCCCTTACCTCTGCAGACAGATTACTGTTGTTCCTCAAAAACCCTGTAAGGGCAGCGACTTGACATGCAAAGTAGGGGAGAGCCCAGTTCTCCCTTAGTGGAATGGAGTCTTCCATCCGTGTGGTGTCTGTCCTGTAGTAAAGTGTAAGACGCAGCAAAACATTAGTGTCATAAATCTGAACAATCGTTTTGTTTACCCATCACTATTTGTATAACATGTTTGCACTTTTTATGCACTTGGGTGATAAAGCACGTGCCGCGCATCTCAGAAAAGCACAGGTTCTCCTTGTGGAGATCCAGCTACGCCAGGGGTCCTCAAACTAAGGCCCGCTGGCCACATGTGGTCCGCCGAGGACATTTATCCGGCCCGCCGCTGCCTGGGACATCCCTGTGCCCCGAAAAATGTTTTCGGGACACAAGGATGCACTCTCGGAGGCCCCGCGTTTACTTTAAAAACACAGGGGCCGCCGGGAAGGTGGTGCACGCAGGGACGTCACTGACGCTGTGTGTGCGCCCATAGCAACGGAGCGCGGATGAGTGGAGCAGCGATGAGGACGTGCGCTGGCCAGCTTGGTAAGTGTTACCAGCGGCACGTCAGCTTCTGTGCTTCGACCACTGCTCCCTCGGTCATGGGACTTATTGCTATGTCCGGAGCGGAGGTCGGAGCACTGAAGTGGGGCAGAACACAGGCATACAGCCTCCAGCCATACACTGTATGGCTGGAGGCTGTATGTCTGTGGGGGAACATACTGCACCTAATATGTGGAGGAACTATACTGCACCTAATGTGGTGGAACTATACTGCACCTAATGTGGGGAGCTATACTGCATTTAATGTGGAGGAACTATACTGCACCTAATGTGGGGAAACATCATACTGCACCTAATGTGGGGGAACTATACTGCACCTAATGTGGGGGAACTATACTGCACCTAATGTGGGGGAACTATACTGCACCTAATGTGGGGGAACTATACTGCACCTAATGTGGGGGAACTATACTGCACCTAATGTGGGGGAACTATACTGCACCTAATGTGGGGGAACTATACTGCACCTAATGTGGGGGAACTGTACTGCCAACCCTAATGTGTGGGAACTACAACCTAATGTGGGGGATCTATACTGCACCTAATGTGGGGGAACTATACTGCACCTAATGTGGGGGAACTATACTGCACCTAATGTGGGGGAACTGTACTGCCAACCCTAATGTGTGGGAACTACAACCTAATGTGGGGGATCTATACTGCCAACCTAATGTGGGGGGAACTGTGCTGCGTACTTAAGTGGTAGTCCACTAATAAGATATATTGTAAATAGGAATTTGTTCATGTTTTGTCATCTATAGTCCGGCCCTCCAATGGTCTGAGGGACCGTGAAGTGGCCCCCCGTTTAAAAAGTTTGAGGACCCCTGAGCTAGACTGTGTGTATGCAAATAATAGTTGTTGGTCGTACCTGTTTATAATAAACCAGGCGGCGGTCAGCATCCCAGCCAGCCATGTCCCACTCATAATCCAGCTGGTCACAAACAAGGCACTGATGTAAATCCCTTGCAGGCCAAATATGAACCCAATGTAAAAATACACTGGATCCACAGCACCCTGGAAAAAGAAAGACAAAAAGGTAATGTAAGCAGGCTCCTAAAGCAGCCCAATTTAAAGGAGTAGTCCAGTATAAAAAAAAAAAACGTAACCCCTATCCGCAGGTCGTCATAGCGGTCAGACCACCACAATTTAACACGGGGATACATTTTGTTATACTGGATTACTCTAAGGGTCTATTCACATGCAGCGCATTTGCTACAGATTTGACGTGCAAAGATACACGGAAAAATAGTATCGGACCTTATGTGAGTTTTCATCCGGAATTGATGCACAAAACACATTGGAGGTCCGATGCGAGTTTTTCTGCGGATTTTCATGCGTCAAATCGGCAGCTGATCGCGGTACATGTGAATAGACCTTGAAAGGGGTTTTCTGGTTTTATGAAGATAAAACCACAAGCTGGTGTAAATTATTTGCACCGAATTTCTTTATTTTTGACTTGTTTACTGAATGCAAAATTAAGCAACTTTCAATAGTTTGCATTAGAGATTTCCTACAATTTAGCTGCTACTCAGAGAATGGTAAGGACTCTCTCAGTGTAAGGCTCCTTCCACACTATAAAATTCCTCTGTTTTAAAGATCCGTTTAATGTTCTGTTATGAAAACCCTTAAAATTGGCCGTTACAAAATCCCATTATAGTCTATGGGATTTTTACATTATCTGTTTTAACCCGTCATAGCCGGTTATTAATAACGGACGTTATTTTGTGACGGGAGAAAGAACGGAAGAAATAGTGCATACATAACGGAACAGAGAATATGTTATAATATTAACATAGAACATATAATGCATTCATAAGGGAACATATAACGGATCTTTAAACAGATGAATGTATAGTGTGAAAGTAGCCTAAGGGTGCATGAACACGATTTGTGGATCCGGTGGGCAAATGTAAAGACTGCCTGCTGCCTTATCCCTGCCAGATCTGTGCTGTATCCCATCCAATGAGCCAGCGTCAGCCACTGACTCCATTCAGTTCATTTTCCGACCATATCCAGCATTTCACTGAGACTGAAAACTGCAGCAGACCACCGTTTTTCCAGGTCAAAAGATGGATGTGGTTGGAAAATAAGCTGAATGGAGTCACTAGCTATCTCTGTTCGGCTCATTGGATTGAATGCTGTACAGCATGGATTTTGCAGGGATACGGCAGCAGGTTGTTGTGAAATTCTCCCACTGGATGCACAAAACGTGGTTTGAATGCAACCTTAAAGGAGAACTCCAGAATATAAAAATTGTCCTCCATACTGTTGGCAGTAAAAAAAATTAAGATGTACATACCTTCCTTTGCTCCCCTGGAGCCTCCGGTAACCGACTTCGGTCTCCACCACAATCCTCTTCCTGGTTGCCGGTGGTCGGATGAATCATACTGCACTCAGCCAATCACCGGCCGCAGTGAAGTCCCGACTGGGCCGGCCATAGGCTGAGCGGCAGTGTGACGTTTTCGGCCCCGGCAGCAGGTGCCGGTGTAGTGAAGAATTTTGTGTCCTGAAGCGTTCTCACACTGCCGCTCAGCCTATCGCCGGCCGAGTCGGGACTTCACTGCGGCCGGTGATTGGCTGAGTTCAGTATGATTCTCCGACCACCGGCAACCAGGAAGAGGATTGTGGTGGAGACCGGAGCCGGTTACCGGAGGCCCCGGGGGAGCGGAGGAAGGTATGTACCTCTTTATTTATTTTTTTTGCCGGCAGTATGGAGGACAATTTTTATATACTGGAGTTCTCCTTTAAGATAGCAGCAGGAA
The DNA here is from genome assembly GCF_029499605.1 of Hyla sarda. Taxonomy (NCBI): domain Eukaryota; kingdom Metazoa; phylum Chordata; class Amphibia; order Anura; family Hylidae; genus Hyla; species Hyla sarda. The sequence continues at coordinate 335,463,083 of NC_079193.1, forward strand.
GAGGGTTACACATCAGCTCAAAGGGTGCGCAACGGTAGAGAAGCCTTGGCGTTAAGCTCACACAGGCTGAAGATAGAAAGGAGAGAAGATACAATGCAGTCTGCAGGGGAAACATATAGGTTATGTACAAGTATGGAGAAAAAGCAGAGCTGATATAGCAACCTGTAGAGGCTGTGGAAGAGAAACTAAGCTAGATTCTTAGTAGCCATCTAAAGAGCCCGAAAATGGTGCAAAGAGGGACCGGCAGCTCCGTGAGAATAGGGGAGCGAGTAAGGTAAGCATATGTTCTTTAACTATGTAGCATCTGCCTAGAAAAAGTAATCCCCGGTATACCCCTTTAGTGTATGTTCACATGGGCGGGATCTACTGCGTTTCCCACTGTAGGTTTTCCACAGCGAAAATCCTGCACCAGATTACACTGACTTCAATGGGGTCTGCTGGGGATTTTTCACTGTAGAAATTCCACTGTGGAAAAAAAAAAAACTGTCATGGCTGACACCCATGGCAGAGGGAAACTTGCAGCAGATCCCATTTGTACCCTTACGCCCCCTCCCATAGACTTAAATTGAGGAGGCGGGGCGAGACATTGTGAGGGGGCGGGGCTATGATGTGACGAGCCCACGGCGCCGGCTCCAGCGTTCAGAATAGTTTGTTCCACATGCTGAGCAGCGGAGTACCCCTTTAAGTCATCAGACTCTAGGCATTTGGGACATTATTTATTAAAAATAGATTTTACTGAACCATTGGATCACATAAAAGCACCAGAGGGGACTACGAAAGCACAAGATGACCAGGTTAAGACCTACAGCAATTGATCTTCGTGCAACGTGTACTTGGCATAATTCATGCTGGAGGAAAATGTGGACAGTGGTGAGAAGGGGCAAGAAGTCAATACCAGGGAACATCCTAAATACGTGTGTTCATGGAAACTGTATGTAACCTAAACTGGAGCGCCATGTAGTGACCAAGGGTATGGCTTTACCTGACTTCCAGACATATGGTACAGGGCGCTGGCAATAAGTTCTGGGTACAGAGTCATCTGCTGCACAGCATTAATAGTTTTCATAGGTACGGTCCTATTGTTGTATGCCAGCTCAAATATACCTGGAAAGAATATCAGAAACATAAGTAATAACCCAAGCTCTAGAGATACAAGCAACAAAGCTCTACTTATTGTAAATCACCAGGAGAAAATAGATGTACTCACAACCAAACCCTTAAAGGGGTACTCCGGTGGAAAACAATTTTTTTTTAAATCAACTGGTGACAGAAAGTTAAACAGATTTGTAAATTACTTCTATATAAAAATCGGAACTCTTCCAGTACTTATCAGCTGCTGTATGATCCACAGGAAGTTCTTTCCTTTTTGAATTTCCTTTCTGTCTGACCACAGTGCTCTCTGCTGACACCTCTGTCCATGTCAGAAACTGTCCAGAGCAGGATAGGTTTTCTATGTGGATTTTCTCCTGCTCTGGACAGTTCTTAAAATGGACAGAGGTGTCAGCAGAGAGCACTGTGGTCAGACAGACAGGAAATTCAAAAAGAAAATAACTTCCTGAGGATCACACAGAAGCTAATAAGTACTGGAAGAGTTCCGATTTTTATATAGAAGTAATTTACAAATCTGTTTAACTTTCTGGCACCAGTTGATTTAAAAAAATAGTTTTCCACCGGAATACCCTTTTAAACACCCCACCGATCAGCAGAATGTAAAGGCTGCAGAGATGTTATGCACGAAGTAGGCCATCACTATTTTACTTCTGGAAAATCCCTTTAGGGTGTGTTCACACGTGACTGAAACACTGCAGATATTGACTTCTCTATTAAAGGGGTAGTTAGAAGAAAAAAAAACTTTTTTCACATCATCTTTAACTAGAAAGTTAAACAGATTAGCAAATTACTTCTATTTAAAAAATCTCAAGCTTTCTAATACTTATTGGCTGCTGCATGTCCTTGGGAAAGTTGTGTAGTCTTTTTCAGATAAACACAGTGCTCTCTGCTGCCACCTCTGTCCTTGTCAGGAACTGTCCAGAGCAGGAGCACAGACAGACACAGACAGAGGAGGCAGTAGAGAGCACAGTGTCTGACTGGAAAGAATACACAACTTCCTCCAGGATATACAGCAGACTGATAAGTACTGGAAGGCTTGATGTTTATTAATAGAAGTCATTTGCAAATCTGTATAATTTTCTGTCACTAGTTGATTAGATTTTTTATTTATTTATTCTGGAGTACCCCTTTAATTAGGTGAACATATCCTTAAAGATGACCTACCAACTCACCTAACACGTCTGTTTAGCATTGAAGGGTGTATGTATCACCGAGAATTTTTTTTACTGATTAGAGGTAGATACTGAAACATGTTCTCTGTTCTAATCTATTTCTATTTTCTGATGGTAAACAAGAGGTAATTCTACAGGGAGGAGGCCGAGCTCTGAGTATATCTGTGATAAGTAGGAGCTGAAAAGATCTCTCTTTAGAACAGGACCTATGGTATTATAAGGTTTAATGGCCAGAAAGGAAACTGCAAGATTTTAGGATTATATGGATAAGTATTTTTTATATAGGACGATACCCTTTAAAGGGAAAGGGGTATTCCATATTGTCCAAATATGTGCTCCATATATACAGTTGGGCAAAAAAGTATTTATTCAGCCACCAATTGTGCAAGTTCTCCCACTTAAAAAGATGAGAGAGGCCTGTAATTTTCATCATAGGTATACCTCAACTACGAGAGACATAATGAGAAAAAAAAAATCCATAAAGTCACATTGTCTGATTTTTAAAGAATTTATTTGCAAATTATGGTGGAAAATAAGTATTTGGTCACCTACAAACAAGCAAGATTTCTGGCTCTCACAGAACCGTAACTTCTTCTTTAAGAGTCTTCTCTGTCCTCCACTCGTTACCTGTATTAATGTCTCCTGTATGAACTTGTTATCAGTATAAAAGACACCTGTCCACAACCTCAAACAGACACTCCAAACTCCACTATGGCCAAGACCAAAGAGCTGTCAAAGGACACCAGAAACAAAATTGTAGACCTGCACCAGGCTGGGAAGAAGGAATCTGCAATAGGCAAGCAGCTTGGTGTGAAGAAATCAACTGTGGGAACAATTATTAGAAAATGGAAGACATACAAGACCACTGATAATCTCCCTCGATCTGGGGCTCCATGCAAGATCTCACCCCTTGGTGTCAAAATGATCACAAGAACAGTGAGAAAAAATCCCAGAACCACATGGGGGGGGGACCTAGTGAATGACCTGCAGAGAGCTGGGACCAAAGTAACAAAGGCTACCATCAGTAACACACTATACTGCCAGGGACACAAATCATGCAGTGCCAGACGTGTCCCCCTGCTTAAGCCAGTACATATCTGGGTCCGTCTGAAGTTTGCTAGAGAGCATTTGGATGATCCAGAAGAGGATTGGGAAAATGTGATATGGTCAGATGAAACCAAAGTAGAATTTTTTAGTAAAAACTCAACTTGTCGTGTTTGAAGGAGAAATAATGCTGAGTTGCATCCAAAGAACACCATACCTACTGAGGGTGTGGAAACATCATGCTTTGGGGCTGTTTTTCTGCTAAGGGACCAGGACAACTGATCTGTGTAAAGGAAAGAATGAATGGGGCCACGTATTGTGAGATTTTAAGTGAAAACCTCCTTCCATCAGCAAGGGCATTAAAGATGAAACGTGGTTGGGTCTTTCAGCATGACAATGATCCCAAACACACCGCCTGGGCAACTAAGGCGTGGCTTCGTAAGAAGCATTTCAAGGTCCTGAAGTGGCCTAGCCAGACTCCAGATCTCAACCCCATAGAAAACCATTGGAGGGAGTTGAAAGTCCCTGTTGCCCAGCAAAACATCACTGCTCTAGAGGAGATCTGCATGTAGGAATTGGCCAAAATACCAGCCTTGTCAAGACTTACAGAAAACGTTTGACCTCTTTCATTGCCAACAAAGGGTATATAACAAAGTATTGAGATGAACTTTTGTTATTGACCAAATACTTATTTTCCATCATAATTTGCAAATACATTCTTTAAAAATCAGACAATGATTTTATGGACTTTTTTTTCTCATTATGTCTCTCATAGTTGAGTTATACCTATGATGAAAATTACAGTCCTCTAATCTTTTTAAGTGGGAGAACTTGCACAATTGGTGGCTGACTAAAAGGAGATTTCTTTTGTACTCGCCGTAAAATCTCTTTCTCGTAGCCTTCATTGGGGGACACTGACCATGAGTATATGCTGCTGTCCACTAGGAGGCTAACACTAGGCAAAAAAAGAAGTCGGCTCCTCCCAGCAGGATAAACCCGCCTACAGGCACAGAGCTAATCAGTTGTGTTCCATAGGAAATAAAAGTCGGCGGCTCACCAGTCTTCTTCTTCAATCTTTATTGATACTCACATCTGGTGTTACAGGAGAGGGATAGTGTGTGTGTGTGTGTGGGGGGGGGGGGGGGGGGGGGGTACAGCATCTATATAGGCCAGATGAAGCACTAATCTGTGCAAAACAGCTACTGTTGCCTGCTGGTACCCCCCACACTATCCCTCTCCTGTAACGCCAGATGTGAGTATCAATAAAGGTTGAAGAAGAAGACTGGTGAGCCGCCGACTTTTATTTCCTATGGAATTTATATTTGGATCTGTATACGTCTAAGCCAGAGCACCACCTACATATCTTCAGTGCCACTAATCTTCCCCCATACACCTGTCCTCAGTGGTCTCTCTGTCATTCCCACAGTAGCCGGACAAGATTTTCCTTTATTGTTTTACACTAAATCAGTTGTGTCAAAAGCAGTAGGAGAAGCTAAACCACAAAAGGAGAAAACGTCCGGAGGACATCAAAATTAAGAACAGGCAACAAACAACCTGACCAGGTAACCGTAAATGGGTGGATGCTGTGTCCCCAATGAAGGCTACGAGAAAGAGATTTTACGGTGAGTACAAAAAAAAAATCTCCTTTTCTCGGTCGCCTTATTGGAGGACACAGACCATGGGACGTCCAAAAGCAGTCCCCGGGGTGGGAAAACCAACCACCAGAGAAGGGAAGGTCAGGCCAGAGACTGAGCGATAAACATTTGCCTAAGAAAGTGGACGATGCTCAGAGAAAAACAAATTTGGCAACCAACCACCCGGATGCCCCCGCAAAACATGAGGGGTGAGCCAGGACCCAAAAGGAAGGAACTAAGCCAAGACTGGGTCCCAACAGCCGACCAAAAAGAGCACAAATGGCCGCCCTGTAATCCTGCTGGGTCAAACCCATCCTGGCAGGAGAGTAGAAAACACCTCTGAGGAAAAGACAGAAGTCGCAGGACCACCGAGGTCTGGCCAAAACGCAGAAGCGAGAGATTAAGAACCCTAATGCAGAGATCCGTCCAAGCAAGGCAAAAATGGCGAGGAAAAGCCACTCCTAGAGAAAAACGCACCGGAGAGGCTTGAAAGGAGAGCCCTGGCTGAAGAGAGAGAACGACAAGAAAAAAAAAAAACAGCTGAGCACGCCCAGCAAGAAGGCAATACTCAGAAGGGGGATACCAGAGCTGCTAGAATGGGACGAAGAGAGAAATAAAAGCAACACTCTTGTATAGTCCCGAGAGCACAAAGAAACCAGCAAAGAAGAAGGCTAGGGCAAGGTGCACCCGCCGACCACCTGAACCGAGAGGCCCCAACTCGATACATAGTCCCAAGACCACCCCACGAAAAACCGTGTGAAAGAGAGAACCCAAGAGTATGCCACATAGCCAAGAGGGCTGCAGCTGTGGGTGCGACAGACATCAAATCCTCCATGGGCATCGCAGAGGTCCGAGAACAACAGGCAACTCTGACATAGCAGGGTACCAGAGCCACAGACGTCACAACCTCCATGGATTGAGTAGAGGGTCCATGGTACAGCGGTCAACTCTCACTCACAGTGGAGTACCGGAATAGCAGCTGTGGCAGACATCCCAACCTCTATGGATGATGTAGAGGGTCCATCGGTCAACTCTCACCCACAGTGGAGTACTAGAATAGCAGCTGCAGCAGACATCCCAACCTCTATGGATGGTGTAGAGGGTCCATTGTACATCGGTCAACTTTCACCCACAGTGGAGTACCAGAATAGTAGCTGCGGCAGACGGCACGTCCTCCACGGGCGGTGGCCACGTCACAGAGAACTACCCACAAGGAGGCTGCAGGGAGTCCATTACCCACACAGGGGCACCCCTTCGGTCACTTCACACAGGAAGTGTGGCACCAGGACTGCAGTAGCGGACGTGTGGACTCTGTAAGGGTAGTAGGTGGTGAAGGGAACAGGCAGACTGCTGCCAGGCTGAATGTTACTCCCTGAGGGAGGGTAAGGGCAGTGTGACGAGTAATGCTGGTTACTACACAATAGAAAAGCTTGCACTGAACAAAAAGTGCCATAATAAATAATAACATGAAAAATCTGTATATAAGTAGACAATGCTGGTTACTGTCCCGAAGACTGAACCTCTGGCAAAACTGCATAGCTCAGCGAAAGAGACCAATGGTGAGCAAGGAAAGCAAAGGAACAGGGGCTAAAAGCACCTAGTGCAGACTTGAGGTCTGCGGCATATGTGAGCATAATGGTACAATGCACAAGGGCTTGTGTCGCAATACTCTGACCAAAAGCCAAGCATGTGGGATGCACCACACCAGCAGAACTGTCCTATCAGTCAAACGCCTAGTGCGACGGAAGCAAGCTTCAAAATCGCCCCCCAATCAATATATGGTTCTCGAATAGGGGACGTATAGGATAGTAACTGATAGGAACAGATACTACACTTGATCTTAGCCAACAGGCCGAAAATCGACAACGATGCCCTAAAGGCATACTAGGAAGGCAGGGGACCTGAGGGAAAAAAACTCCAAACTGCAAAACAGACAGGAGCAATACGAAGGGCCAAAGAAAAAACTATGTACCTGTAATAACTACTTTGGACCACTAGAGGGGAGCCGTACACTCTCAGAGAGAAAACCGTGCTGACAATAATGCAGTATTCAGCCACTGGAGGGCATAGAGCGCCCATGAGAAGTCTTGTATTTATTTCTTTTTTTACACTACTTTCCCCTCAGAGTACGCTGCTCCCCGAAAGAAAAGGCGCACTATAGAAAACATGCGAAAATCACAGAGCGCCCGCGGGCCAACTCCGGCTGTATGGACGGGGAAATGGCCACATGAATGGATCGCAGGCCACCTGGACAAATGAAGGCGCACTGAAAACCGCACCTCTCCCCAGCTGACGCTATAAAAACCAGGCCAGGGACAGATGTATGCTGCGGCCAGTCTCGTCCCCACTGCTGCATTGCCCAGCCACGCGGGAGCGAAGACCCTCTGCTAAAGAGGGTCCAGCCAGCAAGTTAAAAACACACGGCCAGCTCACTGAGCCTGGCCACAATACGGACTGACAGGTGCGGCAGGAGCGGGGTGTTGGTGAGTAATTGTAGATCACACCTCTGGCATATACAACTAGTCAGCAAGGATCGCGACAGCCACACGGGGGAGCGGAGACCTGCTGCCCTAGAGACCCCGGGGCAGCAGACAGAGTCTCTGGTCAGCAGATAAGAAACACTCTGCCAGGACACTGAGCCTGGCCGCAAAACAAGTGCAGCAAGGGTTAGATTAACAGACCACCAGACTGTCCCCTTCACATGGGACCAGAGGCCATAAGGGGACCAGCCCAGAACAGCCACATGTAATGGCGGCTAAGGAGCTGTGCACTATAAGAAGGGGGACCCCTGAGATGAGCACAAGGGAGAGGGGGAGGAGGGGGGGGGGTTGAGGATGAAGTTTTTACTCCACGGACTCCATCTTCCTATACTCACCCAGACGTCTTCAGTCAGCTAAGGCCACGCTGCATCACGCCAAGCTGCCATAGCGAGGCGGGCAGGGGTAAGTGGGGGACCCGGACCCTGGGTGCTACCGCCAGGTGCTGACCATTGGCGAGAAGGGGTTGGCGGCCCATATTTCTATGCACAGTGCCCCCTTGTCGCATGTGGGCAATCAGGTAGCGCCATGCTCCTGTTGCCCAACCTAGAAAAATAAAAGGAAAAAAAAACTAACTAGACATCCCTAACTAAAAAATAAACAGAAAAGACCAGGTCTTGAGAGAGTTCCAGACCAGTGTCTGCCTCCTGCTGACACTAAGCTAAAACTTATTAGCTCTGTGCCTGTGGGCGGGTATATCCTGCTGGGAGGAGCCAACTTCTTTTTTTGCCTAATGTCAGCCTCCTAGGGGACAGTAGCATATACCCATGGACTGTATACCAACCCCAAACAAAAAAACTGCTATGTGACAGAATCGGCAGCAGGAGTGAGAAAAGGTATATACAGCAGAGGTCAAGTCCGAGGAAAAAAAAGGGCTGGTCCTGCTATCGGGAACAGTGTTCCTGCTGTGGAAAAAGTTCCCACACTCTCCTGCAGGGCTTGATCCCTGATATACAGTATATGTTTTCTAATCTTTTCCAGCACACTGAGAACATATTTGGACAATTCAGAACACCCCTTTAGGTTGTGTAGGATGACACTGTGTGAAGCCACAATACATTCCTTTACCTCTTTCAAATGACGGCGCCCGCAGCATATCCTTATAAAAAGAATAGTAAACAGCTCCATCCCCTTGAAATGTGATTTCCCGCTCAAGTTCCTAAAGGAAAAAAATGTGAGAAGTCATTTATCTTTGAGTTCTCAGTACATAATAATAGTAATAGTATTATAAGTGATAGCCAGCATGGGTTTACTAAGGATAGAAGTTGTCAAACCAATCTAATTTGCTTTTATAAAGAGGTGAGTAGAAGCCTTGACAGAGGAATGGCTGTGGATATAGAGGGGGGCTGTGTATATAGAGGGGGGCTCTGTATATAGAGGAATGGCTGTGGATATAGTGTTTCTGGATTTTGCTAAAGCATTTGATACTGTCCCTCACAGACGTCTGACAGGTAAGTTAAGGTCTTTGGGTTTGGAAACTTTAGTTTGTAACTGGATTGAACACTGGCTCATGGATCGTACCCAGAGAGTGGTGGTCAATGATTCGTACTCTGATTGGTCCCCGGTTATTAGTGGTGTACCCCAAGGTTCAGTACTGGGACCGCTGTTGTTTAATTTATTTATCAATGATATAGAGGATGGCATTAACAGCTCTGTTTCTATCTTTGCAGATGACACCAAGCTTTGTAGCACAGTACAGTCTATAGAGGATGTGCATAAGTTACAAGATGACTTGGATAGACTAAGTGTCTGGGCATCCACTTGGCAAATGAGGTTCAATGTGGATAAATGTAAAGTTATGCATCTGGGTACTAATAACCTGCATGCATCGTATGTCTTAGGGGGGATTAAACTGTCAGAGTCACTGGTAGAGAAGGATCTGGGTGTACTTGTAGATCACAGACTACAGAATAGCATGCAATGTCAGGCTGCTGCTTCCAAAGCCGGCAGGATATTGTCATGTATCAAAAGAGGCATGGACTCAAGGGACAGGGACATAATACTCCCCCTTTATAAAGCATTGGTACGGCCTCACCTGGAATATGCTGTTCAGTTTTGGGCACCTGTCCATAAAAGGGACACTGTGGAGCTGGAAAGGGTGCAGAGACGCGCGACTAAACTAATATGGGGCATGGAACATCTTAGCTATGAGGAGCGATTAAAGGAGTTACAATTGTTTAGTCTTGAGAAGAGACGTTTAAGGGGGGATATGATAAACGTATATAAGTATATTAATGGCCCATACAAAAAATATGGAGAAAAACTGTTCCAGGTTAAACCCCCCCAAAGGACAAGGGGGCACTCCACCACCTGGAGAAGAAAAGGTTTAGTCTAAAGGGGCGACACGCCTTCTTTACCGTGAGGACTGTGAATTTATGGAACGGTCTACCTCAGGAACTGGTCACAGCAGGAAAAATTAACAGCTTTAAAACAGGGTTAGATACATTCATGGAACAAAATAACATTAATGCTTATGAAGAAATATAAAATCCCATCCCTTCCCCAATATCGCGCCACACCCCTACCCCTTAATTCCCTGGTTGAACTTGATGGACATATGTCTTTTTTCGACCGTAATAACTATGTAACTATATAATACAATGATCCCTCAACTTACAATGGTCTCAACATACAATAGTTTCAACATACAATGGTCTTTTCTGGATCATTGTAACTTGAAACCAGACTCAACATACAATGCTATGGAATCTGCGAAACGTGTCAATGGCTGGAAGAACCAATCCCTGTATTACTAAAGTGCATGCACTGACTGGTGTCTAGTAGCGCCACCTAGAGTACAGGGAGGTATTACATGTTCTGTACACTTTACCTGTACCAGGGTTAGCTGCTCCTGTGGACACCAGGTGAGGGCGGCTCCATGTTTCCTTTTTAGGACATTGTGTGTACTGTACAGGACCCTGAAGAAGCTTCTGTCCTCTACATAAACCAGTGTTTCCCAAAGAGGGTGCCTCCAGCTGTTGCAAAACTACGACTCCCAGCATGCCCGGACAGCCGAAGGCTGTCCGGGCATGCTGGGAGTTGTAGTTTTGCAACAGCTGGAGGCACTCTGGTTGGGAAACACTGAAATAGACAGGGATTTACAGCTCCCAGCAGATCTTTCTTACTTTTATATGTAAGGACTTGCTTTATCTGTATTAGTTATCTACTTATTTTTCTTTAATCCTCACTTTTTCCTATTTTTGGATGACATTTTGGGGCTTCAGAACCAATTACCAGGTTTCCATAGAGTTCTGGTCTCATCATACAATGGTTTCAACATACAATGGTCGTCCTGGAACCAATTAATATTGTAACTTGAGGGACCACTGTACTAGAAAAAAATATCAAACACAGTGAAAATACTGTCACAAATTTAATGGGTAGTAGACACAAACCATATAATGTACTACTATGCCAGCCATCCCCTATCCACAGCTCCGTACACGGGGTTACTGCACAATACACTGGTTTAAATTATTTTAAAGTAGTTATTATTATGATGGACATTTCTTACCTACCTATAACTGTATGCTAACTTAGAAACTGGCTATTTATTGTAAAGGTAATGCATGTGCGTATACATTTTACACTGTTATCAGAAGATCTGGTTCAGCTTTTAGCTTTATCTCTAAATTGTACTGTGGTCAGAGCGTTAAGTGCCAGGACTATTGTGACCACTTTCTGCCCCACTGTTACAGTCACATCCTGCCGAGCACGTCTGCTGTGTTACCCATCAGCATTATCTACTGAGTTTACCTTGGTTCTTCTCTCTTACAAATTTACAGACAGCAACAGAATCGAAAAACAAAGAGCCTTAGGCTGGGTTCACACCACATTTTTCAAATACGGTAACCGTATACAGTTTTCCGCATAAAAACGTATACGACCATATCCGAAACCGTATGCATAGAGAATGCATTGTAAACCGTATTCCAAATGTTGTGTACGGTTGCATTCGTTTTGCCTCGGATACGGTTTTGACGATTTTTCAACCGTAGCCAAAAACGCTGTCGACCACGTTTTTGCCTCCGGTTGGAAAACCGTATACGGTTCTTTTAACATTGTTGTCTATGAGAACCGTGCACAGAATTTCGGAATACGGTTGCACACGGTTTTTCTAATCCGTTTTTGGAGTTGACACATGCGCAGATTGGAATTTCAATAGAACATTAGTAACTTTATTAAATTGCTGGAAAACTAATCCCAACAAAATAGCAAAACCGTTGGCAAAAACTTATGCAAACGGATAGAACCGTACGGGGAAAAACTGTATACGTTTTAATTTGGAGTCATACGGTTGTATACGGTTTTTGCCATACGTTTTTTAGCGGAAAACCGTATACGGTAACCGTATTTGAAAAACGTGGTGTGCACCCAGCCGTAAAGGGAACCTGTCACCATGAATATGCTATCTAATCTATCAGCATCAAGTTGTAGAGCAGGAGGAGCTGAGCAGATTAATATAAATCTATGTGGGAATAGATTCAGTATAACTTATAACTTACTGATTGAAATTCCTTCTTTTAGTGAACAGTGTCACTCAATTATAGGACCACCCGCTGGACCCCTAATCATGGAAAGATCAGATATGTTAAACCACAGATGTAGAGAAAGTCACCAGGCACTGATGAACTAATGATTCTCCTGCTATGTGGTCCCGCTGTCAGTTAACTGTTAGCATACAAGTGATGGCGCCCACACTGTATAACCAATAGTCACTGCATATGAACACGAGAAAGAAGGATGAAAGAAGACGCGGATCACTCACCACATATGTGATGCTGTTTCCTTTATGCCATATACAACGATTCAGATATCTATACACAAACAGATGTTACGGCAGGGCAGTAGATAATGGGAGCACCGACCAGAGCTACGGCGCCGATTCACGCCCTCTGGTCGTTTCTACAGGCCCAGAATTGACATAATGTCGCGGGTACAGCCTTCTTAAATAGTACATGCATTGTGATAATACAAGTGAATTAAAACCAACACAAAATATGAGTGGGTAATATCATATACATAGTATCTAAGTAAAACAAGTAAACTGAACCCGGAACCTATAAGAATCCTATAAGAAAGCTGAAAATTGATTTCGCTCATTTAAACCAACGGCACCTGTAGCATCTCGCTGCGCTATCCAGTGGGCTTCTCTTTGCAACAGAGCTCTGTGTCTGTCTCCTCCTCTTTCCAGGGGATCTACTCTTTCCAGATCAGCAAACCTAATTATTTTTGTGTCCCCTCCATGTATCTCATTAACATGTGCAATAAATCTGATGGCTCCTTGCCCCGTTCTCACAGACCTCACATGTTCCCTTATCTCGAAAAGCCTGCGTTTAGTCTTGCCTACATAATAGTAGCCACAGGGGCACAGAAGGCAATAAACTACAAAAGTAGGTTTTGCAGGTGATAAGGTGCTTTACCTCGACCATTTTAGGTCCTAGCCTGAATACGCTCTTGCCCAAATTCAACTCACACATAGAACAGTTCCCACATTTAAAATGACCTTCTTTCTGATAACCAATCAGTTTTTTCTTTGTTCTTTTTCGCACTGTGTTTTTAATGAGATCTCCAATGGTATTTTTTTGTTTATATGTGATAACCGGTCTATTTTCTGCTGTTTTCTTTTCAAATCGGGATCCCGCTCCAAAATGAACCAATTCTTATGGATGATGTTACTAAGCATAGCATTTATAGGGGAATTACAAAAGGGAAAAAAAATGTTTTTATTGTCTAGGGCTTTTTTATTTATTTATTTTTTAAATGTAGTAACTCATTTCTAGTTCTCTGTTCTGCTTTCTCAGAAGCTCTTTCAATAATTTCCTCGGGATATCCCCTTCCCTGCAGCCGTCCTTTTAGACCTCCTGCTTGTCGCATATATGTTTTATTACTGGAAAAAAATTATTTTTAGTCTGATGAACTGACTGTAGGGCACACTATTTTTGGTACTTTTTGGTTGGGAGCTGGAATAGTGCAATAGCAATGGTACATCCTACAAAAAGTCCATAATTCAATGAGCCAACCCCCAGGCCGCCCCATTGTGGCCGGGATTGGCTTAGTGACAGGCTGCTATCCCCAATTTTGGCTACTATGCCTACATACTTAAAATATACAGGGACCTGATACAGATATTAGATAATTTTGTCTGGCAAGAAGGGTACTATCTCACCTTCACAGATGTAGAGAGCCTGTACACCCGCATCCCTCATGATGTGGGTGTGCAGGCAATCCGGGAGGTATTGAATGGTTTGGAAAAGTCGGTTGACTTTATCCAAGTTATAGATGAATCACTGAGATTCCTCTTGAAGAAAAACGCTTTCCAATATGAGGGCACCTGGTACAGACAGAGACAGGGTACGGCTATGGGGACTCCGGTCTCCTGCACTTATGCCAACCTGTTTCTGTCTGTACTGGAAAGAGACCTTGTCTAACAACAAAAAACCCATACATCAGGATCATCAAACTATTCAGGCGCTTTGTAGATGACATCATAGTGGTATGGGAGGGAACAAAAGAAACATTCAGTGACTGTCAATTATCTCAATCAAACCAATGATATAAATATGACATTCACGTATCAATTTGGAGATGCCTCCTTGGAATTTTTGGATATTGAGATAATTATAAAAGATGGTGAATTGGAAACAAAAGGTTTCAGGAAAGAGATAGCAAAGAATGAGCTCCCACCCAAACAGTACCAAAAATAGTGTGCCCTACAGTCAGTTCATCAGACTAAAAATAATTAATTCCAGTAATGAAACATATGGTATATGCAACAAGCAGGAGATCGAAAAAAACAGCTGCAGGAAAGGGGGTATCCTGAGGAAATTATTGAAAGAGCTTTTGAGAAAGCAGAATAGAGAAATAGAAATTAATTACTACATTAAAAAAAAAGAAGAATCCCTAAAAAATATATATTTTTTCCTTTTGTAATTTCCCTATCAATGCTATGCTTAGTAACATCATCCGTAAGAATTGGTTCATTTTAGAGCAGGGTCCAGAGTTGAAAAAAAAAGAGCAGAAAATAGAGTTGTTATCAAATTTAAATGCAACAAAACTGTTTGAGATCTCATTAAAACCACAGTCCGAAAAAAAAGAACAAAGAAAAAACTGATTGGTTATCAGAAAGAAGACCACAAGGTAATTTTAAATGTGGGAACTGTTCCTAAAAGCGTATTCAGACTAGGACCTAAAATGGTCGAGGTAAGGCAAACTACTTTTGTAGTTTATTGCCTGCTGTGCCCCTGTAGCTACTATTATGTAGGCAAAACTAAACGCAGGTGTTACGTCATGCCCTCCGGCCGCACATGCTGGCTGTGAGCGCATGGTCTCGTTACCTGCTGCTGCCAGCGGGGCTGTGATTCGCATGGCAGGACGCGCCCACATGGGAGTCCCAGTCAGTCACTCACCAGGTGCTTCAAATGCCCCAGCCTCTGCCTCTCTGCTCCGGCGCACATGTCCCCATCCCCTAGGGCACACGCGTGCGGAAGCTTTAAGATTTAAAGGGCCAGTGCGCCCATTAGTGTAGTACTCCTGTGGCTCATTGATAAATTCCTCCTCCTCCCCCCACACTTCCCTGCCGGATCTTTGTTGCCTTGTGCCTGAGAGAAAGCGTTCCTGAGAGTTGCCTAGCCGTGTATTTGATTATTTGCTCTGTGACCTGACCTTTCTCCTCTGCCGCCTGCCTACTGACCTCCTGCTACGTCCTGACTATGCTACTGTGCCGCCTGCCCTGACCTTCTGCTATCCTGACTATGAGCTGTCTTATCCCTCCTGTGCCTCGCATCTCCTCAGCCGCATGTGTGGTTGAGCCGTGCCAGGGGTAGCGACCTGGGTGCTGCCTGCTGCAGCAAGTCCATCCCACTTGGCGGAGGGCTCTGGTGAAAACCAGCGCTACCGTAGACTCCGCTCCCTGGTACGGTCCGAGTCATCTGCCACATAGGTCCAGCGGATCCACATCCACTGGTGTTCCTGTCTTCTGAAATGTGAGCGTTACAGCAGGCTTTTTGAGAGAATAAGGGAACATGTGAGGTCTGTGAGAACGGGGCAAGGAGCCACCAGATTTATTGCACATGTTAATGAGATACATGGAGGGGACACAAAAATAAGGTTCGCTGATCTGGAAAGAGTAGATCCCCTGGAAAGAGGAGGAGATAGACACCGAGCTCTGTTGCAAAGAGAAGCTCTTTGGACAGCGCAGTGAGATGCTTCAGGTGACATTGGTTTAAATGAGATAAATACATTTTCAGCTTTCTTATAGGTTCCATTTACTTGTTTTTCTTAGATACTATGTATATGATATTACCCACTCATATTTTGTGTTGGTTTTAATTCACTTGTATTATCACTATGCATGTACTATTTAAGAAGGCTGCACCTGCGACATGACATCAATTCCGGGCCTGAAGAAATGCCCAGAGGGCGTGAAACGGCGCGGTCACTCCGGACGGTGCTTCCATCATCTACTGCCCTGCCGTAACATCAGTTTGTGTATAGCCATCTGAATCATTGTATATGGAATAAAGGAAACAGCATCACATACGTGGTGAGTGATCCGCGTCTTCTTTCATCCTTCAGATATATTAATCAATAAGTTACAAGTCATACTAAATCTTTTCCCACAAAGATATATATCAACCTTCTTAGATCATCCTGCTCCATAACATGATGCCGATAGATTAGATTTTCATGGCGACAGGTTACCTTTTACCATAGTTGATAATGTTGGAAAAAGACAAGAATCCATCAAGACAATCTATATCCCTACTGTGTTGATCCAAAGGAAAGCAAAAAACCCTTATGAGGCTAATGCCAACTGCACCATACCTGAGGAAAAATTCCTTTTTAAATCCCTGGGTCAATTTTCTGTCCCTATAAATCTAGTATCCATAACCTGTAATGTTATAACTTTCCAGAAATGTATCCAGGCCCCTCCTGATCTATTATATTGAGTTCACCATGACCACCTCCTCTGACAGTTCCATAGTCTCACTGCTCTTACAGTAAAGAACCCCCACCTGTGATGGTGTAGAAACCTTCTTTCCATAGAAATAGAGGATGCCCCCTTGTTATAGATACAGTCCTGGATATGAATAGGTCATGGGAGAGATTTCTGTACTGCCCCCTCTGATATATTTATACATAGTTATTTGGTCACCCATTAAATGTCTTTTTTCCAAGCTAAAATTACCCTAATTTTGATAATCTTTCTATGTACTGTAGATCTCCCCTTTCCCTTATTTCTCTGGTTGCCCTTCTTTTAACCCTCTCTATCTCCCCTATATCTTTCTTGTTCAACATAGCAAACAATATTCAAATAATCTAATAGAATCTTAGGACCCTCACTTATTTGTCAGGGTAGAGTGTGTCTTGAAAACCCAATAAATCCATCCATAACATGCACAACCCATTGATTTCAGTTACAAATGTGTAATACTTCATTTCACCTGCAGTGGTGCTGCAGGGAAACTGAACACTTGCAGTTGGGCTCTCCCAGTGATTGTAGCTGATTACTGGTGGTCCCAGCAATTAGAAGCCCAGTGATCATCTAACAGGCAAACAACATTTACCAAAAAGACATAGTCCAAAGTAGACACCCTCACTGATGTAAGACAACAATAGTGTGAATTTGATGATAATGCCTAATGAATAGGATTCTATCAACTGCACCCTCATAATCAGGTTTTATTAACTAAAATGAATTGTCCCAGCTTGTGTGATCTTTTTGCACATATTGGTATAATGGCTTCCATCTTTTACAGGATCCATGAGAGGTAAAGGATCTGTTTTGTAATGGATCCCTTTGATGTATATTGCTGACATTAGAGCCATACAATCTAAAGAAGACCTCTTACCCTGCGGCTGGAAAACCAGAACTTGCGCTCGTGATAGGTGGACAGGTAGACTGCATACATCATGCCACTCGTAACAGTTACAAGGCAACCAACAAAAAGCTTTGCAAACCGCTGCAATGCAACACCTAAGAAAAAGAACACATGATTACGTTAGCATACCTGTACTTTCAAATGAATTAAAAAAGATACATGGTTGGTTGATATTGACAAGGTGATATTTGTGTTTCCACTGCTGTTATTGAGCCATGAGAGTTACCTCCATGTGCACAGCTATTTCTCATTCTCTCCATTTCAGGGGGCGGGGCCAGAGCTGGGCTGTTTGTCAGCTGTACTTCTTTCTCTTACATCTCTGGCCAATCACATGACAGCATCTACTCCTCTCTGTTATGTCATGACATAGTGCTGGTTAAAGTGCACTAGACTGAACAGGCTGGCACTGTGCTTGGGAATGAGTCACACAGTACAGCACTATAGACGGCATGTGATGAGGGGAGAAGGAAATTTTGATGGTCTGGATTTCCAATGTGCTATATGAGCAGAGACGAAGATAGCAACAGAATCACAGCAAGGAAGGGGTTACATCACAAAAGTCCTGTCCTAAGCAGTCATCTGCTGATCAGGATGACAAGTTGAAAGGAGGAGGAAAATGGGAATACATTCAGGAGACAGCACTCTGTACATAGTAAGAACACAAGTATTTGCACAACTGACACTTGCTCAGAATTTAATTTGTGGTAAAAGATAGGAGGGAAGTCATGATTCACCGTTCAAGCACAGAATTGACCCTCTGGAAGAGACTGACAAGCTCAGCTTGCATGCACATAGTCCAGGCGCTTTCGTACGCATAACACTATCTAAGCCCCGACTTAATGTGTTCCATCTTGGTCTCTCTGCTACTAGAGACAGAATTACCCTAACAACAGCCCGCAAACTGCAAATTACAGGAAAATGAGACACCTAGTGGCTGAGACGTTAGAGCTTTTTCTCTAGTTTAAGGAGTCATTGTGGGTAAATGAAATGATTTACAAATATGTAAGGAAGTTCCTAAATTAAGGAAGGTTATTTTAAACAACAGTGAGCACTTAAAATGTAGCTTTAGATACTGGTCAGGTACAGTATAATAAATATTTGGGCTGAGGCTTCAAAAAAAAATAAAAAAATAAAAAAAAATAAACTGAAATACTGTAAGGGTGTATAAATAGAGATGGTGCCATCTTTTAATGTAATATCATAATACTACATCACAACATTATGATCAGTGAGGTGGCCAATGTCGAGAATGAAGCAAATTGGGCTGTGGTGAGGTTCTCCACACAACGGATATGATATGCCACTATGAGCACGTTCACACTGCAGAATTTCTGAGTGGAATTCCGCAAAAATAAGACCTGTTGATTTCAATGCAATTCTGCTGCACCGAGCACACGGTGGAATTTCTGCGGCAGATGGTCCTGCTGTGAAAATCCCAATTTCGGTGTCAGCAGAAAGCCCTAGGCTACGATTCCACTGAAGTTTTTGCACTGCGTTTTTTACGTCAGAAAAACTGCCACTGTTTTTCCCGCATTTTTTTCTGGCGTGTTTTCTTGTGTTTTTACCTTTCTGTGGAATTTGCCTTTTTTGGCCCCTTTGGCATTTTTTTTATTTGTTGGATACCAAAAAATAAAAATTAAAGATGCAGTAGGGATGGAAAAAAATGTAACAATTTTTTTTTATTTTTTATAACAAAATTTTAATACATTTTTAATAAAGTGTGTGTGTTTCACTTTCTTTTTTCTCTATTTTTTACATTTTTTAGGTAGTACTACTACTCCCAGCATGGAACAGAACTGGAACAGTACCTGTACTAATAGACAGATCGCCCCGGGTGTTACTCCTGACACCCGATGCGATCGTCCATGCGGAGCAGCTCTATACAGTGCTCGCATCTCTGCTCTGTACTCTTGGCCGGCCAGTGATATGAACAGAACATCAGAGTGGGGATTGGCCGGATGGTTGCAGCCATTCCCCACTCTCAGCGGGAAATATGAATGAGCGATGTTCTTTTCATATCACTGGACGGAGTATAGTGCAGAGATGCGAGGGCAAGAGAAAGCCGTTCCGCATCTCTGCAATAACTAGGACAATCTCATCGGGTGTCAGGAGGGTCCTTAACTGCAGGTACTACTACTCCCAACATGGAGCACACTCTGCTCCATGCTAAGAGCTGTAGTACCTGCATTAATAGACAGATAGCAGCGAATGTCACTCCTGACACCTGCTGTGACCTTCCTGTATAATGACAAAACAGGGGCTGCTGTATTTTTAAAGGGAACCTTACAGATAGAACATGCTGCTGTTGCTGAGGGAAGCACAATATAGACAGGCATGCCGTTTCCAGCGGTCTGTCGCTTCTGCAAGTATGTACAGTAGTTTAGTCAAACTTACATACGGCACTGTGAGAGAGGAGTACAGCATATTTATTAGGCACTGCTCCCCTGCCCATCTGCTGATGACTGACAGGCTTCACTCTATGTACAGTGAATGTGAGAATCCGGATGAATACGTCAGATTCATCACATGCTGCACTGGGCGCATACTGCAGACTTCAACATGTACTATGTATCTGCATATGAAAGACCGCTGGAAACAGCATGTCCACCACTGTACAATGCTACCATGTGGACATGCTGTTTAGAGTTTTGGAGGTCCCATGGGGTTCCTACATTGGATGACGTACTTGACGAGGTTGGGTTTAGATCGTTTCAGTACTTCCAGGATGACAAAGGCCTGCCGAGACCCTCCTACTATAACAGTGATGACGAACTTATGGCACGCGTGCCACAGGTGGCACGCCGAGCCCCCTCTGTGGGCACGCGGCCATAGTTTGCCATGCGACCCTCAGCTCTTCGAAGGTTTCAGAAGCTAGAGCTAGGGGGAGCGAAGGCAGAGGACGCAGGTCTGCATGGGGGAAATAAGACACGTCCCTCATCTCCCCCCCCTCGGAGGACGCAGGTCTGCATGGCAGACAGAAGGCAAAGCAGGGGAGAGAGAACGTACACAGCTCCTCATCTCCCCTCCCCCTGCTCTGCCTTCAGAGAACACAAGTTTCCACGGGGAAAAGAAGGCAGAGCAGGGGAGAGAGGACGTACACAGCTTCTCATCTCCCCTGCCTAATGATTTCTATGTGTGAAGGGGACATACTGCACGGGCTGGGGATAAGTGGGTGGGACATCACAGACTGGGGATGATTTCTTTGTGTGAAGGGGGACATACTGTATGGGCTGGGGATAAGGGGAAGGCATCACAGACTGGGGATGATTTCTATGTGTGAAGGGGACATACTGCACGGGCTGGGGATGAGAGGGGGGGGGGAACATCAGATGGGATGATTTCTTTGTGTGAAGGGGGACATACTGCATGGGCTGGGGATAAGGGGACAACACAGATTGGGGATGATTTCTATTTGAGGGCCCTTTGAGGGAAAAAAGTTGGTGTGCATTACAGTTTGGGCACTTGGGCTCAAAAAGGTTTGCCATCACTGTTCTATAAATACCTCCAGCTCCGGCATGCTTTCTCAGTCCAGTCTCCTGGCTCCTCCACACTGTTCTCCTGCTTTCCTCTGATGGGGATCATTAAAGGAGAACGCCAGAATAGAAAAATTGTCCTCCATACTGCCGGCAGAAAAAAAAATAAAGATGTACATACCTTCCTTCGCTCCGGTCTCCGCCGCGATCCTCTTCCTGGTTGCCGGTGGTCGGCGAGTCATACTGCACTGTAATAAGGGGTACAGTGAGCATTTATGCCCCACAGGTGTCTGACAGATTTTTGGAACAGTGGTCAGTGAAAATGAAAAATTTGTTAACGCACATGGCCCCTGATCCCATTCCAAAATAATTCTCTCTCCAAAAGCTCAATGGCGCTCCTTCTCTTCTGAGCATTGTAGTTCGCCCGCAGATCACTATACATCCACATATAGGATAGACTTCCTAAATGCGACATGCCCCCCAAAAACCATTTCAGCAAAAGCTAAATGTGACTTCTTCTGAGCATTGTAGTGCGCCAGCAGAGCACTTGACGTCCACACATGGGGTTTTTCCATACTCAGAAGAGATGGTGTTACAAATTTTAGGGGAATTTTCTCCTATTACCTCTGGTAAAAATGTAAAATTTGGGGGAAAAACAGCATTTTTGTGAAAAAATTTAAATAAAATTTCATTTACACAAACACCTGGGGAGTGTTAAGGCTCACTGTACCCCTTGTTACGTTCCTTGAGGGGTGTATTTTCCAAAATAGTAAGCCCTGTGGGGCTTATTTTTTTTGCTGTTCTGGCACCATAGGGGCTTCCTAAATGCGACATGCCCCCCAAAAACCATTTCAGCAAAATTTGCTTTCCAAAAGCCAAATGTGACTCTTCTGAGCATTGTAGTGCGCCTGCAGTGCACTTGACATCCATACATGGGGTATTTCTATACTCAAAAGAAATGGGGTGACAAATTTTTGGGGAGCATTTTCTCCTATTATCTCTTGTAAAAAATTTAAAATTTGGGGAAAAAACTGCATTTTAGTGAGAAAAAAAATGTCATTTACATATCCGAATTTAACGAAAAGTCGTCAAACACCTGTGGGGAGTTAAGGCTCACTGTACCCCTTGTTACGTTCCTTGAGGGGTGTAGTTTCCAAAACAGTATGCCATGTGTTTTTCTTTTTGTTTGTTTTTTTTGTTTTTTTGCTGTTCTTGCACCATAGGGGCTTCCTAAATGCAACATGACTCCCAAAAACCATTTCAGCAAAATGCACTCTCCAAAATACCATTGTCGCTCCTTCCCTTCTGAGCCCTCTACTGCACCCGCAAAACATCTTACATCCACATATGAGGTAATTCCTTACTTGAGAGAAATTGGTGGGGGGATTTCTCTCCTTTTACCCATTGTAAAATTTCAAAAAATGGCTCAACAAGAACATGAAAGTGTAAAAAATAAAGAAGATTTTGAATTCTCTCTTTCACTTTGCGGCTATTCCTGTGAAACACCTAAAGGGTTAACAAACTTTCTGAATGTCATTTTGAATACTTTGAGGGGTGCAGTTTCTTTAATGGGGTCATTTATGGGGTATTTCTCACAGAAAGGCCCCTCAAATCCACTTCAAACTTAACTGGTCCCTGAAAAAAAAATCTGATGAATTTTTCTTTAAAATTTAGAAAATTGCTGCTATACTTTGAAGCCCTCTAATGTCTTCAAAAAGTAAAAACATGTCAACTTTATGATGCCAACATAAAGTAGACATATTGTATTTGTGAATCAATATAGAATTTATTTGGAATGTCCATTTTCCTTACAAGCAGAAAGTTTCAAAGTTATAAAAATGCTACATTTTCTAAATTTTCATGAAATTTGGGGATTTTTCACCAAGAAAGGATGCAAGTAACGACAAAAATTTACCACTATGTTAAAGTAGAATATGTCACGAAAAAAAAACAAATCTCGGAATCAGAATAAAAGGTAAAAGCATGCCAGAGTTATTAATACATAAAGTGACAGTGGTCAGAATTGCAAAAAAAGGGCCGAGTCCTAATAGGGGTACTCCGCTGTTCAGCGTTTGGAACAAACTGTTCCGAATGCTGGTGTCGGTGCCGGGAGCTCGTGACGTCATAGCCGTGTCCCCTCATGAGCTGTCACGCCCCTCCCATAGACTTTCATTGAGGGGCGGGGCGTGACATCATGAGGGCGGGGCTATGGGCGCCGACTCCAGCATTCGGAACAGTTTTTTCCAAACGCTGAGCAGCAGAGTACCCCTTTAAGGTGAAAATCCCTAATGGGTTAAAGGGGCACATCGGGGAACTGAACTGATCAGACACTTAATCCCTTTCTACAGGACAGGGGATAACTGTCTGATCGAGGTGGAGAGTCCGACCGCTGGGGCCCCTTCACAATCTCCCGTTTGGTGCCCGTCCTACTTACCCGTCCTCTGCAGATTACGGCCCCCACCCTCCTGGACATGGGCAAGTAAAGGCTCACTCAGCCAATTGCCAGCTGAGGCGGGCCATCGCTGCGGCCAGTGATTGGCTGAGCGGGCTATCACTTGCTCTCATCTAGGAGGGCACCGAGAGTGGCAAAGTAACCTGAGCCCCACTGGTCAGACACTTATCCTCTGATAAGTGGTGTCTCCTTTTAAAGGAGTACTCTGGTGCAGACTACTCCTGCTCCATCCTGCCCGGGCTGCAAAAAAAATGAAAATAAACCATCACTCACCTTCCTGGGTTCCCGCGGAGCGCCACTACAGCTGATCGGTCCTCCGGTCCATCTTCTTCATACTTCCGTGTGAACGAAGCGTCACATGGCGCTCAGCCTATTATGGGCCGAGGCAGAACATCGCGGCGGCCGGCGATAGGCTGAGCGTCATGTGAGGCTTCGTTCACACGGAAGTATGAATAAGATGGACCGATCAGCTGTAGTGGCGCTCCGCGGGAACTCAGGAAGGTGAGAGATGGTTTATTTTCATTTTTTTTTGCAGCCCAGGCAGGATGGAGCAGGAGTAGTCTGCCTCAGAGTACTCCTTTAAGTTCTGAGGGTCCAAAGTTTTGGACCCAAACATTTACACACAACAGTGGAGCGGATTCAAAGTCACAGTAGGAAACATCTAGGTCAGTATTTTCCAACCAGTGTGCCTCCAGCTGTTGCAAAACTACAACTCCCAGTATGCCTGGACAGCCAACGGCTGTCCGGGCATGTTGGGAGTTGTAGTTTTGCAACAACTACAGGCACACTGGTTGGAAAACACAGGTCTAGGTCATACATCAGGTGAGAGCATACATCAATCCCTGACGAACTGTGTTTTTTAAACAGGTGACTATTTTGCTTGCAGGCAAATGGTTTGTGTACATGTCCTGTTCCCAAAACAAATACAGATGTAGCCGGCGTCACCTTAATCCCTCGTGAATAAAGATATTGCACAGCACTGTTGAATTATACTTACACATTGCACAAACCTAATCTACTCTTTAACTAACTGATCAGTGGGGGTCTGGCTTCTGGGACCACCACCGACCACAAGAACACAGGCCAATTGTCCCCTAAACGAATAGAGCAGCAGTGTGTAATGTTCGGAAATCCCAATGAGAACGAA